>NW_021963967.1:0-107057 GCF_902167405.1 Gadus morhua | reverse complement strand
TGGACAGCGCCGTCATTGCAGCTCTCTGCTACGTCACTACACTGTCCACATGTTTCACAAATAGAGTTTGAGGAGACGTCGTCAGAGTCTGTATGTTGCTTAAATTCTCCAAAACAGTGGGCGCTAAAGATCAGCGCACGGTAGGCCATTGCATCCAATGAGCTCGAGTTGAAAAAGTATAATGCTTACAGCACCTGGTATTCCCAGGCGGTCACCCATCCAAGTACTAACCAGGCCCGACCCTGCTTAGCTTCCGAGATCAGACGAGATCGGGCGTGCCTAAGGTGGTATGGCCGTAAGCAATTTATAGACTTGACCATATTAGCTTTTATACAGGGGGAGGACGTAAGGAGTGAGAGCGCTGCCGTGGCCAGAGACGGGACTTGTACAGAAACAATGATTAGATCCATAATGAATGAATGAATACGTTATTCCAGACTCAGAGTTACATATTTGAACGCAATGCATTACACTGCTTGGGCGTCATCGTTTGCGTGATCTTTTAGAAGAAACGTAGCGTTGCAAAACCTGGGATGGACTAAGGTGGACCGCCGTCATTGCAGCTCTCTGCTACGTCACTACACTGTCCACATGTTTCACAAATAGAGTTTGAGGAGACGTCGTCAGAGTCTGTATGTTGCTTAAATTCTCCAAAACAGTGGGCGCTAAAGATCAGCGCACGGTAGGCCATTGCATCCAATGAGCTCGAGTTGAAAAAGTATAATGCTTACAGCACCTGGTATTCCCAGGCGGTCACCCATCCAAGTACTAACCAGGCCCGACCCTGCTTAGCTTCCGAGATCAGACGAGATCGGGCGTGCCTATGGTGGTATGGCCGTAAGCATTTATAGACTTGACCATATTAGCTTTTATACAGGGGGAGGACGTAAGGAGTGAGAGCGCTGCCGTGGCCAGAGACGGGACTTGTACAGAAACAATGATTAGATCCATAATGAATGAATGAATACGTTATTCCAGACTCAGAGTTACATATTTGAACGCAATGCATTACACTGCTTGGGCGTCATCGTTTGCGTGATCTTTTGAAGAAACGTAGCGTTGCAGAACCTGGGATGGACTAAGGTGGACCGCCGTCATTGCAGCTCTCTGCTACGTCACTACACTGTCCACATGTTTCACAAATAGAGTTTGAGGAGACGTCGTCAGAGTCTGTATGTTGCTTAAATTCTCCAAAACAGTGGGCGCTAAAGATCAGCGCACGGTAGGCCATTGCATCCAATGAGCTCGAGTTGAAAAAGTATAATGCTTACAGCACCTGGTATTCCCAGGCGGTCACCCATCCAAGTACTAACCAGGCCCGACCCTGCTTAGCTTCCGAGATCAGACGAGATCGGGCGTGCCTAAGGTGGTATGGCCGTAAGCAATTATAGACTTGACCATATTAGCTTTTATACAGGGGGAGGACGTAAGGAGTGAGAGCGCTGCCGTGGCCAGAGACGGGACTTGTACAGAAACAATGATTAGATCCATAATGAATGAATGAATACGTTATTCCAGACTCAGAGCAACATATTTGAACGCAATGCATTACACTGCTTGGGCGTCATCGTTTGCGTGATCTTTTGAAGAAACGTAGCGTTGCAAAACCTGGGATGGACTAAGGTGGACCGCCGTCATTGCAGCTCTCTGCTACGTCACTACACTGTCCACATGTTTCACAAATAGAGTTTGAGGAGACGTCGTCAGAGTCTGTATGTTGCTTAAATTCTCCAAAACAGTGGGCGCTAAAGATCAGCGCACGGTAGGCCATTGCATCCAATGAGCTCGAGTTGAAAAAGTATAATGCTTACAGCACCTGGTATTCCCAGGCGGTCACCCATCCAAGTACTAACCAGGCCCGACCCTGCTTAGCTTCCGAGATCAGACGAGATCGGGCGTGCCTATGGTGGTATGGCCGTAAGCATTTATAGACTTGACCATATTAAGCTTTTATACAGGGGGAGGACGTAAGGAGTGAGAGCGCTGCCGTGGCCAGAGACGGGACTTGTACAGAAACAATGATTAGATCCATAATGAATGAATGAATACGTTATTCCAGACTCAGAGCTAACATATTTGAACGCAATGCATTACACTGCTTGGGCGTCATCGTTTGCGTGATCTTTTGAAGAAACGTAGCGTTGCAAAACCTGGGATGGACTAAGGTGGACCGCCGTCATTGCAGCTCTCTGCTACGTCACTACACTGTCCACATGTTTCACAAATAGAGTTTGAGGAGACGTCGTCAGAGTCTGTATGTTGCTTAAATTCTCCAAAACAGTGGGCGCTAAAGATCAGCGCACGGTAGGCCATTGCATCCAATGAGCTCGAGTTGAAATAGTATAATGCTTACAGCACCTGGTATTCCCAGGCGGTCACCCATCCAAGTACTAACCAGGCCCGACCCTGCTTAGCTTCCGAGATCAGACGAGATCGGGCGTGCCTAAGGTGGTATGGCCGTAAGCAATTATAGACTTGACCATATTAGCTTTTATACAGGGGGAGGACGTAAGGAGTGAGAGCGCTGCCGTGGCCAGAGACGGGACTTGTACAGAAACAATGATTAGATCCATAATGAATGAATGAATACGTTATTCCAGACTCAGAGTTACATATTTGAACGCAATGCATTACACTGCTTGGGCGTCATCGTTTGCGTGATCTTTTGAAGAAACGTAGCGTTGCAAAACCTGGGATGGACTAAGGTGGACCGCCGTCATTGCAGCTCTCTGCTACGTCACTACACTGTCCAAATGTTTCACAAATAGAGTTTGAGGAGACGTCGTCAGAGTCTGTATGTTGCTTAAATTCTCCAAAACAGTGGGCGCTAAAGATCAGCGCACGGTAGGCCATTGCATCCAATGAGCTCGAGTTGAAAAAGTATAATGCTTACAGCACCTGGTATTCCCAGGCGGTCACCCATCCAAGTACTAACCAGGCCCGACCCTGCTTAGCTTCCGAGATCAGACGAGATCGGGCGTGCCTAATGGTGGTATGGCCGTAAGCAATTATAGACTTGACCATATTAGCTTTTATACAGGGGGAGGACGTAAGGAGTGAGAGCGCTGCCGTGGCCAGAGACGGGACTTGTACAGAAACAATGATTAGATCCATAATGAATGAATGAATACGTTATTCCAGACTCAGAGTTACATATTTGAACGCAATGCATTACACTGCTTGGGCGTCATCGTTTGCGTGATCTTTTGAAGAAACGTAGCGTTGCAAAACCTGGGATGGACTAAGGTGGACCGCCGTCATTGCAGCTCTCTGCTACGTCACTACACTGTCCACATGTTTCACAAATAGAGTTTGAGGAGACGTCGTCAGAGTCTGTATGTTGCTTAAATTCTCCAAAACAGTGGGCGCTAAAGATCAGCGCACGGTAGGCCATTGCATCCAATGAGCTCGAGTTGAAAAAGTATAATGCTTACAGCACCTGGTATTCCCAGGCGGTCACCCATCCAAGTACTAACCAGGCCCGACCCTGCTTAGCTTCCGAGATCAGACGAGATCGGGCGTGCCTAAGGTGGTATGGCCGTAAGCAATTATAGACTTGACCATATTAGCTTTTATACAGGGGGAGGACGTAAGGAGTGAGAGCGCTGCCGTGGCCAGAGACGGGACTTGTACAGAAACAATGATTAGATCCATAATGAATGAATGAATACGTTATTCCAGACTCAGAGCTACATATTTGAACGCAATGCATTACACTGCTTGGGCGTCATCGTTTGCGTGATCTTTTGAAGAAACGTAGCGTTGCAAAACCTGGGATGGACTAAGGTGGACCGCCGTCATTGCAGCTCTCTGCTACGTCACTACACTGTCCACATGTTTCACAAATAGAGTTTGAGGAGACGTCGTCAGAGTCTGTATGTTGCTTAAATTCTCCAAAACAGTGGGCGCTAAAGATCAGCGCACGGTAGGCCATTGCATCCAATGAGCTCGAGTTGAAAAAGTATAATGCTTACAGCACCTGGTATTCCCAGGCGGTCACCCATCCAAGTACTAACCAGGCCCGACCCTGCTTAGCTTCCGAGATCAGACGAGATCGGGCGTGCCTATGGTGGTATGGCCGTAAGCATTTATAGACTTGACCATATTAAGCTTTTATACAGGGGGAGGACGTAAGGAGTGAGAGCGCTGCCGTGGCCAGAGACGGGACTTGTACAGAAACAATGATTAGATCCATAATGAATGAATGAATACGTTATTCCAGACTCAGAGTTACATATTTGAACGCAATGCATTACACTGCTTGGGCGTCATCGTTTGCGTGATCTTTTGAAGAAACGTAGCGTTGCAAAACCTGGGATGGACTAAGGTGGACCGCCGTCATTGCAGCTCTCTGCTACGTCACTACACTGTCCACATGTTTCACAAATAGAGTTTGAGGAGACGTCGTCAGAGTCTGTATGTTGCTTAAATTCTCCAAAACAGTGGGCGCTAAAGATCAGCGCACGGTAGGCCATTGCATCCAATGAGCTCGAGTTGAAAAAGTATAATGCTTACAGCACCTGGTATTCCCAGGCGGTCACCCATCCAAGTACTAACCAGGCCCGACCCTGCTTAGCTTCCGAGATCAGACGAGATCGGGCGTGCCTAAGGTGGTATGGCCGTAAGCATTTATAGACTTGACCATATTAGCTTTTATACAGGGGGAGGACGTAAGGAGTGAGAGCGCTGCCGTGGCCAGAGACGGGACTTGTACAGAAACAATGATTAGATCCATAATGAATGAATGAATACGTTATTCCAGACTCAGAGTTACATATTTGAACGCAATGCATTACACTGCTTGGGCGTCATCGTTTGCGTGATCTTTTGAAGAAACGTAGCGTTGCAAAACCTGGGATGGACTAAGGTGGACCGCCGTCATTGCAGCTCTCTGCTACGTCACTACACTGTCCACATGTTTCACAAATAGAGTTTGAGGAGACGTCGTCAGAGTCTGTATGTTGCTTAAATTCTCCAAAACAGTGGGCGCTAAAGATCAGCGCACGGTAGGCCATTGCATCCAATGAGCTCGAGTTGAAAAAGTATAATGCTTACAGCACCTGGTATTCCCAGGCGGTCACCCATCCAAGTACTAACCAGGCCCGACCCTGCTTAGCTTCCGAGATCAGACGAGATCGGGCGTGCCTAAGGTGGTATGGCCGTAAGCAATTATAGACTTGACCATATTAGCTTTTATACAGGGGGAGGACGTAAGGAGTGAGAGCGCTGCCGTGGCCAGAGACGGGACTTGTACAGAAACAATGATTAGATCCATAATGAATGAATGAATACGTTATTCCAGACTCAGAGCTAACATATTTGAACGCAATGCATTACACTGCTTGGGCGTCATCGTTTGCGTGATCTTTTGAAGAAACGTAGCGTTGCAAAACCTGGGATGGACTAAGGTGGACCGCCGTCATTGCAGCTCTCTGCTACGTCACTACACTGTCCACATGTTTCACAAATAGAGTTTGAGGAGACGTCGTCAGAGTCTGTATGTTGCTTAAATTCTCCAAAACAGTGGGCGCTAAAGATCAGCGCACGGTAGGCCATTGCATCCAATGAGCTCGAGTTGAAAAAGTATAATGCTTACAGCACCTGGTATTCCCAGGCGGTCACCCATCCAAGTACTAACCAGGCCCGACCCTGCTTAGCTTCCGAGATCAGACGAGATCGGGCGTGCCTAATGGTGGTATGGCCGTAAGCAATTTATAGACTTGACCATATTAGCTTTTATACAGGGGGAGGACGTAAGGAGTGAGAGCGCTGCCGTGGCCAGAGACGGGACTTGTACAGAAACAATGATTAGATCCATAATGAATGAATGAATACGTTATTCCAGACTCAGAGCTAACATATTTGAACGCAATGCATTACACTGCTTGGGCGTCATCGTTTGCGTGATCTTTTGAAGAAACGTAGCGTTGCAAAACCTGGGATGGACTAAGGTGGACCGCCGTCATTGCAGCTCTCTGCTACGTCACTACACTGTCCACATGTTTCACAAATAGAGTTTGAGGAGACGTCGTCAGAGTCTGTATGTTGCTTAAATTCTCCAAAACAGTGGGCGCTAAAGATCAGCGCACGGTAGGCCATTGCATCCAATGAGCTCGAGTTGAAAAAGTATAATGCTTACAGCACCTGGTATTCCCAGGCGGTCACCCATCCAAGTACTAACCAGGCCCGACCCTGCTTAGCTTCCGAGATCAGACGAGATCGGGCGTGCCTAAGGTGGTATGGCCGTAAGCAATTATAGACTTGACCATATTAGCTTTTATACAGGGGGAGGACGTAAGGAGTGAGAGCGCTGCCGTGGCCAGAGACGGGACTTGTACAGAAACAATGATTAGATCCATAATGAATGAATGAATACGTTATTCCAGACTCAGAGTTACATATTTGAACGCAATGCATTACACTGCTTGGGCGTCATCGTTTGCGTGATCTTTTGAAGAAACGTAGCGTTGCAAAACCTGGGATGGACTAAGGTGGACCGCCGTCATTGCAGCTCTCTGCTACGTCACTACACTGTCCACATGTTTCACAAATAGAGTTTGAGGAGACGTCGTCAGAGTCTGTATGTTGCTTAAATTCTCCAAAACAGTGGGCGCTAAAGATCAGCGCACGGTAGGCCATTGCATCCAATGAGCTCGAGTTGAAATAGTATAATGCTTACAGCACCTGGTATTCCCAGGCGGTCACCCATCCAAGTACTAACCAGGCCCGACCCTGCTTAGCTTCCGAGATCAGACGAGATCGGGCGTGCCTAAGGTGGTATGGCCGTAAGCATTTATAGACTTGACCATATTAGCTTTTATACAGGGGGAGGACGTAAGGAGTGAGAGCGCTGCCGTGGCCAGAGACGGGACTTGTACAGAAACAATGATTAGATCCATAATGAATGAATGAATACGTTATTCCAGACTCAGAGTTACATATTTGAACGCAATGCATTACACTGCTTGGGCGTCATCGTTTGCGTGATCTTTTGAAGAAACGTAGCGTTGCAAAACCTGGGATGGACTAAGGTGGACCGCCGTCATTGCAGCTCTCTGCTACGTCACTACACTGTCCACATGTTTCACAAATAGAGTTTGAGGAGACGTCGTCAGAGTCTGTATGTTGCTTAAATTCTCCAAAACAGTGGGCGCTAAAGATCAGCGCACGGTAGGCCATTGCATCCAATGAGCTCGAGTTGAAAAAGTATAATGCTTACAGCACCTGGTATTCCCAGGCGGTCACCCATCCAAGTACTAACCAGGCCCGACCCTGCTTAGCTTCCGAGATCAGACGAGATCGGGCGTGCCTAAGGTGGTATGGCCGTAAGCAATTATAGACTTGACCATATTAGCTTTTATACAGGGGGAGGACGTAAGGAGTGAGAGCGCTGCCGTGGCCAGAGACGGGACTTGTACAGAAACAATGATTAGATCCATAATGAATGAATGAATACGTTATTCCAGACTCAGAGTTACATATTTGAACGCAATGCATTACACTGCTTTGGCGTCATCGTTTGCGTGATCTTTAGAAGAAACGTAGCGTTGCAAAACCTGGGATGGACTAAGGTGGACCGCCGTCATTGCAGCTCTCTGCTACGTCACTACACTGTCCACATGTTTCACAAATAGAGCTTGAGGAGACGTCGTCAGAGTCTGTATGTTGCTTAAATTCTCCAAAACAGTGGGCGCTAAAGATCAGCGCACGGTAGGCCATTGCATCCAATGAGCTCGAGTTGAAAAAGTATAATGCTTACAGCACCTGGTATTCCCAGGCGGTCACCCATCCAAGTACTAACCAGGCCCGACCCTGCTTAGCTTCCGAGATCAGACGAGATCGGGCGTGCCTATGGTGGTATGGCCGTAAGCATTTATAGACTTGACCATATTAGCTTTTATACAGGGGGAGGACGTAAGGAGTGAGAGCGCTGCCGTGGCCAGAGACGGGACTTGTACAGAAACAATGATTAGATCCATAATGAATGAATGAATACGTTATTCCAGACTCAGAGTTACATATTTGAACGCAATGCATTACACTGCTTGGGCGTCATCGTTTGCGTGATCTTTTGAAGAAACGTAGCGTTGCAGAACCTGGGATGGACTAAGGTGGACCGCCGTCATTGCAGCTCTCTGCTACGTCACTACACTGTCCACATGTTTCACAAATAGAGTTTGAGGAGACGTCGTCAGAGTCTGTATGTTGCTTAAATTCTCCAAAACAGTGGGCGCTAAAGATCAGCGCACGGTAGGCCATTGCATCCAATGAGCTCGAGTTGAAAAAGTATAATGCTTACAGCACCTGGTATTCCCAGGCGGTCACCCATCCAAGTACTAACCAGGCCCGACCCTGCTTAGCTTCCGAGATCAGACGAGATCGGGCGTGCCTAAGGTGGTATGGCCGTAAGCAATTATAGACTTGACCATATTAGCTTTTATACAGGGGGAGGACGTAAGGAGTGAGAGCGCTGCCGTGGCCAGAGACGGGACTTGTACAGAAACAATGATTAGATCCATAATGAATGAATGAATACGTTATTCCAGACTCAGAGTTACATATTTGAACGCAATGCATTACACTGCTTGGGCGTCATCGTTTGCGTGATCTTTTGAAGAAACGTAGCGTTGCAAAACCTGGGATGGACTAAGGTGGACCGCCGTCATTGCAGCTCTCTGCTACGTCACTACACTGTCCACATGTTTCACAAATAGAGTTTGAGGAGACGTCGTCAGAGTCTGTATGTTGCTTAAATTCTCCAAAACAGTGGGCGCTAAAGATCAGCGCACGGTAGGCCATTGCATCCAATGAGCTCGAGTTGAAAAAGTATAATGCTTACAGCACCTGGTATTCCCAGGCGGTCACCCATCCAAGTACTAACCAGGCCCGACCCTGCTTAGCTTCCGAGATCAGACGAGATCGGGCGTGCCTAATGGTGGTATGGCCGTAAGCATTTATAGACTTGACCATATTAGCTTTTATACAGGGGGAGGACGTAAGGAGTGAGAGCGCTGCCGTGGCCAGAGACGGGACTTGTACAGAAACAATGATTAGATCCATAATGAATGAATGAATACGTTATTCCAGACTCAGAGTTACATATTTGAACGCAATGCATTACACTGCTTGGGCGTCATCGTTTGCGTGATCTTTTGAAGAAACGTAGCGTTGCAAAACCTGGGATGGACTAAGGTGGACCGCCGTCATTGCAGCTCTCTGCTACGTCACTACACTGTCCACATGTTTCACAAATAGAGTTTGAGGAGACGTCGTCAGAGTCTGTATGTTGCTTAAATTCTCCAAAACAGTGGGCGCTAAAGATCAGCGCACGGTAGGCCATTGCATCCAATGAGCTCGAGTTGAAAAAGTATAATGCTTACAGCACCTGGTATTCCCAGGCGGTCACCCATCCAAGTACTAACCAGGCCCGACCCTGCTTAGCTTCCGAGATCAGACGAGATCGGGCGTGCCTTTTTTTTTTTTTTTTATCTTTTTTTATTATTTTCCAGTTCACACATTTACAGCAACCGATAACAGAGTATTATTTACATACATCATCTCTGAGAAAAAAAACTTTTACACACCCAACTTAATCCCCTTCCCTTATCCTTCCCACATCACTTAATCCTAATGAAGACAGCACAAATGTTGCGCCAAATCAGAAAATACAGATCAATCTGCATGCCCCAGTCTTTTCACCAGTTAAACAAAATCTCCCCTCCCTCCCCTTCAAAGACTAATTTACTCCCACTCAAAAAGAAATGTTCCGCCTTCTCCCCTCCATACTTATACATTAAGTTCACATCTCTTTTCATTATTGATTTAAACAACATTTTTATTTTCACTTTCCGCCCCTCAAAGTGTGCGTAGTTCCTCCTGCAGACGACCGCGAGTCTGGCATGACTCAAAACAAAATTCATTAAACAAAAATTAACGTCTATTCTTTTTTCAAACGTGCCAAACAAAAACAATGTCCTCCACCCTCCCTCCAAGTCCAACTCAGCAGCCCAGTTATCTTTCAACAGTTCTTTCAAAAACTCAAAGAAATCAACTAACTCCCCACAGTCCAAAAAATAATGTAAAAAGCTCTCATGACCACTTTTGCAAACATCACACATCACATTTACATCATTATTAATCTTATTTAGCACCACGTTTGTATAAATCCTATTGTGTCTGATCAAGAAATCGTTGTTCTCACACTCTATACTATTATACCTTATCCCCATATTTGACCATATTTTCTTTACATTCAAACCCACAAACACTCTGCTCCACACTTTCTCAGCTGCCGGCTCCTTCATCACATCCACTATCAACCATCTGTATACTTTCTTCACACTCATTTCTCCCATTTTAATCTTTTTCCCATTCTCCATCACATATAGCTCAGGCATACTTGTCTCTCCCTTCACCACACATTCACTTTGTATGATCCTGGCCCACTCTAAGGGTATACTGGTTTTAATCTTTTCATATATTTTATTTATTTTCTCTCTATTATCCATCCCCTCCAGGTCACATACCTGATCATATATGCAATTATTTCTTAAGAATCCTGGGATGACCTCATAAATGATGTCCTTTATTTGTCTAATCCCTCCTTCTATGAATTTTGGCTCATATAATGTTTTGCCATTGTGTTTAATTTTTTCGTTTAAAAACAGGGGCAGTTTTACCAACGGTAGTATCCTCTCACATTCATATTGCATCTTAGGTAAGAATTTCCTCCAGGCTTCAAAGACCTCCCTATAAAATTCTGGTATGGTTATCGTCATTGACTGTTTTAGGCCCATGTACCACACATACTGTCCTATGCCACCCACATCATTCATATATTTCTCCATAAAATCCTTCCACCCATATTTATATCCTCCCACAATATATTTCTTCACCGTTTTAATCCTTAATGCTGTCTTTTTTGTTTCTATATCTAATAAATTCAGCCCTCCTTCACACCTTTTTCCCACCAGTGTCCCATGTGCAATCTTAACTCCTTTCCCCTCCCATATAAAATCACACACAATTTTGTTAAGGTCGTTCTTAACCCATATTGGCATTTCTAATACAGACAACACATACACATAGCCTGATAGTAGCAAACTATTAACCACTGTAACCTTTCCCTTTAACCTGAGCTTCCTTGCCTTCCACCTCCCACATACAGTTTTTATTTTGTTGATAACTCCTGTCCATGTTGTCTCAGTTGCCTCTTTAGTTTCAACACCTAAATATATGCCCAACACTTTAATATACCTATCCTGCACCCTTAAACCTACTCCCTCTCTCTCTATGTTACCTATATACATTATTTCTGATTTTTCTTTATTTATTCTAGCGCCCGACGCTCTCCCATATATCTCTGCCAATTCTAGCACCCTTTTCACACTGTTCCCATCCCTCACCGTTATTGTTGTGTCGTCTGCATATTGATTTATTGTATGTATGCTCCCAGATGGTAGTTGTATGCCCTGAACTCTTGCGTCGTTTTTAATTAGTAAGGCCAGGGGCTCTGCCGAAATGGCATAGAGCAACGCCGATAGGGGACATCCCTGCCTTATCGATCTCCCAAGACAAAATCTGTCAGTCAGCACTCCATTTACTTTGACACAGCTCCTTGCACCCTCGTACAACCTCCTGACCCACCCCACTAATCTCTCTCCAAATCCAAATCTCACCAGTAATCTAAATAAAAACTCATGCTCCACCCTATCAAATGCTTTATTCCAATCTATAGCTAACACTATTCCCCCTGTTCCGTCTCTCTTCATGAATTCTATTGTATCCCTAACTGTCGCTATTGTGTCAGCTATATCCCTACCTGGTATACTGTAACTTTGAGATGTTTTGATTATATCCCCTATCACTCGTTTTATTCTGTTAGCCAACACCTTGGCCAGAATTTTGTAATCTACATTTAGCAGACTTATAGGCCTATAATTCTGCAAGTCTAGTTTACTTCCTTTCTTCTTAAAAACTAAGGTAATCACACCTTCTACCATCCTACCCTGCACTATCCCTGTTTTCTCAGTCTCCCTGAATACCTCTACTAAAATTGATGCCATCTGCTCCTTATATACTTTATAAAATTCAATCCCTATCCCATCACTCCCAGGACTCTTCCCGCTTTTCAGCCCCTCTATCGCCTCCATCACCTCCATCCTACTTATCTCTCTGTCACACCATTTACTATCGTCCACACTCAGCTTGCTTTCGACACTATCCAGTACCTCCACTATACTGTCCTCCTCTAATCCACCTCTCTGATATAACTCCCCATAAAACTCTTGCACCCTCTCCAGTATGGCCACATAGTCTGCTACTACCTCCCCCTCCTTTTTCCTGATTTCGTGTATATATGTCCTGCTTTGTTTGCTTTTTTCTAGGCCCAGAAAATACGCTGTGCACCTTTCTCCCTCCAGCGCATATTTAGCTTTGCTCCGTAAAATTGCTCCTCTACATTTCTCTGCCTCATATCTCTGAAGTTCCATCTTTACCTCTATATAATTCTCCATGCTGTAACCTTCTTCATTCTCTGCTTTACTCAGCTCTACCCTCAGTCTTTCCCTCAACTCCTTCTCTTTCTTCATCATTTTCACTTTTCTTTTCTTACTGTACCAAATGCTTATTGATTTAATCTTATTCTTCACTTTCTCCCATATCTCCCCAATCTGAGTATCTGCCCTATTCTCTTCAACATATTCTTTAATTTTCTCATTCTCCATATCTAATAACTCCCTAATCTGTTGTTTATATTCATCCTCTTCAATATAACCTGCATTCAAAATCCACATCCCTCCCCCTATCTCCTCTCTCCCTACTTTAATTCTGAATCTCACCCCGTCGTGGTCACTCAGTGCATTTATTTCATGTCTTATTCTGTCTACATGTTTTATGTTCTCTCCCTGTGTTAAAACCAAATCTATCCTGCTTTGTTTCAGTACACCATCCCTCATTTGTCTCCTGGTGAATTCCCTCCTCTCTGGATTCTCATTTCTCCACACATCTACTAAATTCTTGTCCTTCATCATGTCTAACAAGCTCTCCCTCGACTTTTCCCATCTGAACACTACACCTTGCCCTATATCTAACCTGCTACATTTAGTATTAAAATCCCCTACTATTATACATCTCCCAATCACTAGCCCTTTCAGCTCCTCTATTATAATTCTTTTATCTATTTCTATATTCGGAACATATATATTAATTAGTCTAAACAACACATTTTGATACTTAAACTCTATGACTATTATCCTCCCTGTCCTATCTTTATATATCTCTTTTATCTCATCTACCCTATGTTTTTTAATCATTATAGCCACCCCTCTTGCGTTCTTAGCCCCGTTATTATAATAAATCTCCCCCCCCCACACCTCCTTTACCTCTATAACTTTTACGTCATCCCAATTTGTCTCCTGTATGCATAGGATGTCACTTCTATATATATTTAAAAGTGACCTCAGTTTGCCTCTGTCCCTTAAACCATTCACATTAACAGAAGTTACTGTGGTCATGAGAGCTAAAAGAAAGAAAATATTTAAACCAAAAACCAAAGCAAGACTCACATGCCAGACCGCGGTCCTTTACTTCTCACTCCCCGTGTCTTCTCCTCCTCTGCTTTCCTTTTGGCGGCCAGTTCTTTTGTCTTCTTCCCTCCTTTTCGTCCTCTGCCCTCCTGTCTTTGCTCCTCATCTATTTTTTCCACCGGTTGTTCTGCTCTCCCTCGTTCATCGTCTGTATCCTCCGCCACATCATCGTCCTCCGCTTTTCCCCCCTGCTCCATCATCTGTTCGTCACCGTCCTTCTCAGCACTGTCGCCGCTGTCAGATCTATACCGCCATTCCAGTTCTTTTTCCGCTTCCTCGTTCTCACCTCCCGTCTCCTCTTCAGCTCCCCTTCCGTCATCGCTCTCTCCGTCTTTATCCTCCATTTGTTCTCCTCTCTCCTCCTCTCTCGCCGCTGCGTTCCGTTCCTCACACTCCCGCGCATAATGCCCTGTCTTCTGGCACCTGAAGCACTTGAAATCAGGGCACTCCCTGAAGATGTGTCCTGGCTTGATGCAGAGTCGGCACACCCGCACCTGTCGATCATGTATCACTCTAAAGTACTCCGCTCCTCTCAGTGTCTCTAACTTGGTTGAGTACGGGAGTGATCGTACCTGCTCATTAAAGCGGACTTTTAAAAATCTTGTCCCGTCCGCAATCTCCGTCCCCGGCCACTTGCGCCGTTTGATGACAGATATTGGCCGCACACCCCACTCCTCCAGCCTTGCCAGTATTGTTGCATCTTCCATGTAAACAGGCAAGTTAATAAATGACACCACCATGTCACTGTTCACAATCTCCCTGCCATGCACTAAGGCTCCTTTTACACGCACGCCATCCAGGAGCTTGCGCTTTCCCACCTCATCCTTCATGGTGATTTCATAGTTTTTTTCCCCTCTCACACGGCATCCGCTCACCACTCCACATTGCACTGCTACTTCCCGCAGAATATCCATCATGGAAATCACCGCTGTTCCCTCCACCTCAACGTCCACTGTCAGCTCTTTCCCGTACTCTTTCTGCCGTCCTTCTCCCGTTTCTGGCCGATTCTCAATCCCAATCCTTCCCTCTTCCTCCAGTGCTCCAACTCCACTGCTAGGCATTGTCTGCTCCGGTCCTTTGTCTGCTGCCATGTGGTCCATCCGTCAAATGAAAGCCTCCCCAAACAGCAAAAAAAGCTGTGGGGAGATTTAGAACTATAATTAAATTACGATTTTGTCAAAAGAATATAATCTACAAATCAACAAGAAGAAAAAAACACCAGGCTGCTGTATCAGCCTACTCTGCCAACAAACTTTTTCCTGCTTCCTTCACTTCCTGCTTTGCGCACCTGAACGAGATCAGACGAGATCGGGCGTGCCTAAGGTGGTATGGCCGTAAGCAATTATAGACTTGACCATATTAGCTTTTATACAGGGGGAGGACGTAAGGAGTGAGAGCGCTGCCGTGGCCAGAGACGGGACTTGTACAGAAACAATGATTAGATCCATAATGAATGAATGAATACGTTATTCCAGACTCAGAGTTACATATTTGAACGCAATGCATTACACTGCTTTGGCGTCATCGTTTGCGTGATCTTTAGAAGAAACGTAGCGTTGCAAAACCTGGGATGGACTAAGGTGGACCGCCGTCATTGCAGCTCTCTGCTACGTCACTACACTGTCCACATGTTTCACAAATAGAGTTTGAGGAGACGTCGTCAGAGTCTGTATGTTGCTTAAATTCTCCAAAACAGTGGGCGCTAAAGATCAGCGCACGGTAGGCCATTGCATCCAATGAGCTCGAGTTGAAAAAGTATAATGCTTACAGCACCTGGTATTCCCAGGCGGTCACCCATCCAAGTACTAACCAGGCCCGACCCTGCTTAGCTTCCGAGATCAGACGAGATCGGGCGTGCCTATGGTGGTATGGCCGTAAGCATTTATAGACTTGACCATATTAAGCTTTTATACAGGGGGAGGACGTAAGGAGTGAGAGCGCTGCCGTGGCCAGAGACGGGACTTGTACAGAAACAATGATTAGATCCATAATGAATGAATGAATACGTTATTCCAGACTCAGAGTTACATATTTGAACGCAATGCATTACACTGCTTGGGCGTCATCGTTTGCGTGATCTTTTGAAGAAACGTAGCGTTGCAGAAACCTGGGATGGACTAAGGTGGACCGCCGTCATTGCAGCTCTCTGCTACGTCACTACACTGTCCACATGTTTCACAAATAGAGTTTGAGGAGACGTCGTCAGAGTCTGTATGTTGCTTAAATTCTCCAAAACAGTGGGCGCTAAAGATCAGCGCACGGTAGGCCATTGCATCCAATGAGCTCGAGTTGAAAAAGTATAATGCTTACAGCACCTGGTATTCCCAGGCGGTCACCCATCCAAGTACTAACCAGGCCCGACCCTGCTTAGCTTCCGAGATCAGACGAGATCGGGCGTGCCTAAGGTGGTATGGCCGTAAGCAATTATAGACTTGACCATATTAGCTTTTATACAGGGGGAGGACGTAAGGAGTGAGAGCGCTGCCGTGGCCAGAGACGGGACTTGTACAGAAACAATGATTAGATCCATAATGAATGAATGAATACGTTATTCCAGACTCAGAGCTAACATATTTGAACGCAATGCATTACACTGCTTGGGCGTCATCGTTTGCGTGATCTTTTGAAGAAACGTAGCGTTGCAAAACCTGGGATGGACTAAGGTGGACCGCCGTCATTGCAGCTCTCTGCTACGTCACTACACTGTCCACATGTTTCACAAATAGAGTTTGAGGAGACGTCGTCAGAGTCTGTATGTTGCTTAAATTCTCCAAAACAGTGGGCGCTAAAGATCAGCGCACGGTAGGCCATTGCATCCAATGAGCTCGAGTTGAAAAAGTATAATGCTTACAGCACCTGGTATTCCCAGGCGGTCACCCATCCAAGTACTAACCAGGCCCGACCCTGCTTAGCTTCCGAGATCAGACGAGATCGGGCGTGCCTAATGGTGGTATGGCCGTAAGCATTTATAGACTTGACCATATTAGCTTTTATACAGGGGGAGGACGTAAGGAGTGAGAGCGCTGCCGTGGCCAGAGACGGGACTTGTACAGAAACAATGATTAGATCCATAATGAATGAATGAATACGTTATTCCAGACTCAGAGTTACATATTTGAACGCAATGCATTACACTGCTTGGGCGTCATCGTTTGCGTGATCTTTTGAAGAAACGTAGCGTTGCAAAACCTGGGATGGACTAAGGTGGACCGCCGTCATTGCAGCTCTCTGCTACGTCACTACACTGTCCACATGTTTCACAAATAGAGTTTGAGGAGACGTCGTCAGAGTCTGTATGTTGCTTAAATTCTCCAAAACAGTGGGCGCTAAAGATCAGCGCACGGTAGGCCATTGCATCCAATGAGCTCGAGTTGAAAAAGTATAATGCTTACAGCACCTGGTATTCCCAGGCGGTCACCCATCCAAGTACTAACCAGGCCCGACCCTGCTTAGCTTCCGAGATCAGACGAGATCGGGCGTGCCTAAGGTGGTATGGCCGTAAGCAATTATAGACTTGACCATATTAGCTTTTATACAGGGGGAGGACGTAAGGAGTGAGAGCGCTGCCGTGGCCAGAGACGGGACTTGTACAGAAACAATGATTAGATCCATAATGAATGAATGAATACGTTATTCCAGACTCAGAGTTACATATTTGAACGCAATGCATTACACTGCTTGGGCGTCATCGTTTGCGTGATCTTTTGAAGAAACGTAGCGTTGCAAAACCTGGGATGGACTAAGGTGGACCGCCGTCATTGCAGCTCTCTGCTACGTCACTACACTGTCCACATGTTTCACAAATAGAGTTTGAGGAGACGTCGTCAGAGTCTGTATGTTGCTTAAATTCTCCAAAACAGTGGGCGCTAAAGATCAGCGCACGGTAGGCCATTGCATCCAATGAGCTCGAGTTGAAAAAGTATAATGCTTACAGCACCTGGTATTCCCAGGCGGTCACCCATCCAAGTACTAACCAGGCCCGACCCTGCTTAGCTTCCGAGATCAGACGAGATCGGGCGTGCCTAAGGTGGTATGGCCGTAAGCAATTATAGACTTGACCATATTAGCTTTTATACAGGGGGAGGACGTAAGGAGTGAGAGCGCTGCCGTGGCCAGAGACGGGACTTGTACAGAAACAATGATTAGATCCATAATGAATGAATGAATACGTTATTCCAGACTCAGAGTTACATATTTGAACGCAATGCATTACACTGCTTGGGCGTCATCGTTTGCGTGATCTTTTGAAGAAACGTAGCGTTGCAAAACCTGGGATGGACTAAGGTGGACCGCCGTCATTGCAGCTCTCTGCTACGTCACTACACTGTCCACATGTTTCACAAATAGAGTTTGAGGAGACGTCGTCAGAGTCTGTATGTTGCTTAAATTCTCCAAAACAGTGGGCGCTAAAGATCAGCGCACGGTAGGCCATTGCATCCAATGAGCTCGAGTTGAAAAAGTATAATGCTTACAGCACCTGGTATTCCCAGGCGGTCACCCATCCAAGTACTAACCAGGCCCGACCCTGCTTAGCTTCCGAGATCAGACGAGATCGGGCGTGCCTAAGGTGGTATGGCCGTAAGCAATTATAGACTTGACCATATTAGCTTTTATACAGGGGGAGGACGTAAGGAGTGAGAGCGCTGCCGTGGCCAGAGACGGGACTTGTACAGAAACAATGATTAGATCCATAATGAATGAATGAATACGTTATTCCAGACTCAGAGCAACATATTTGAACGCAATGCATTACACTGCTTGGGCGTCATCGTTTGCGTGATCTTTTGAAGAAACGTAGCGTTGCAAAACCTGGGATGGACTAAGGTGGACCGCCGTCATTGCAGCTCTCTGCTACGTCACTACACTGTCCACATGTTTCACAAATAGAGTTTGAGGAGACGTCGTCAGAGTCTGTATGTTGCTTAAATTCTCCAAAACAGTGGGCGCTAAAGATCAGCGCACGGTAGGCCATTGCATCCAATGAGCTCGAGTTGAAAAAGTATAATGCTTACAGCACCTGGTATTCCCAGGCGGTCACCCATCCAAGTACTAACCAGGCCCGACCCTGCTTAGCTTCCGAGATCAGACGAGATCGGGCGTGCCTAAGGTGGTATGGCCGTAAGCAATTATAGACTTGACCATATTAGCTTTTATACAGGGGGAGGACGTAAGGAGTGAGAGCGCTGCCGTGGCCAGAGACGGGACTTGTACAGAAACAATGATTAGATCCATAATGAATGAATGAATACGTTATTCCAGACTCAGAGCTAACATATTTGAACGCAATGCATTACACTGCTTGGGCGTCATCGTTTGCGTGATCTTTTGAAGAAACGTAGCGTTGCAAAACCTGGGATGGACTAAGGTGGACCGCCGTCATTGCAGCTCTCTGCTACGTCACTACACTGTCCACATGTTTCACAAATAGAGTTTGAGGAGACGTCGTCAGAGTCTGTATGTTGCTTAAATTCTCCAAAACAGTGGGCGCTAAAGATCAGCGCACGGTAGGCCATTGCATCCAATGAGCTCGAGTTGAAATAGTATAATGCTTACAGCACCTGGTATTCCCAGGCGGTCACCCATCCAAGTACTAACCAGGCCCGACCCTGCTTAGCTTCCGAGATCAGACGAGATCGGGCGTGCCTAAGGTGGTATGGCCGTAAGCAATTATAGACTTGACCATATTAGCTTTTATACAGGGGGAGGACGTAAGGAGTGAGAGCGCTGCCGTGGCCAGAGACGGGACTTGTACAGAAACAATGATTAGATCCATAATGAATGAATGAATACGTTATTCCAGACTCAGAGCTAACATATTTGAACGCAATGCATTACACTGCTTGGGCGTCATCGTTTGCGTGATCTTTTGAAGAAACGTAGCGTTGCAAAACCTGGGATGGACTAAGGTGGACCGCCGTCATTGCAGCTCTCTGCTACGTCACTACACTGTCCACATGTTTCACAAATAGAGTTTGAGGAGACGTCGTCAGAGTCTGTATGTTGCTTAAATTCTCCAAAACAGTGGGCGCTAAAGATCAGCGCACGGTAGGCCATTGCATCCAATGAGCTCGAGTTGAAAAAGTATAATGCTTACAGCACCTGGTATTCCCAGGCGGTCACCCATCCAAGTACTAACCAGGCCCGACCCTGCTTAGCTTCCGAGATCAGACGAGATCGGGCGTGCCTAAGGTGGTATGGCCGTAAGCAATTATAGACTTGACCATATTAGCTTTTATACAGGGGGAGGACGTAAGGAGTGAGAGCGCTGCCGTGGCCAGAGACGGGACTTGTACAGAAACAATGATTAGATCCATAATGAATGAATGAATACGTTATTCCAGACTCAGAGTTACATATTTGAACGCAATGCATTACACTGCTTGGGCGTCATCGTTTGCGTGATCTTTTGAAGAAACGTAGCGTTGCAAAACCTGGGATGGACTAAGGTGGACCGCCGTCATTGCAGCTCTCTGCTACGTCACTACACTGTCCACATGTTTCACAAATAGAGTTTGAGGAGACGTCGTCAGAGTCTGTATGTTGCTTAAATTCTCCAAAACAGTGGGCGCTAAAGATCAGCGCACGGTAGGCCATTGCATCCAATGAGCTCGAGTTGAAAAAGTATAATGCTTACAGCACCTGGTATTCCCAGGCGGTCACCCATCCAAGTACTAACCAGGCCCGACCCTGCTTAGCTTCCGAGATCAGACGAGATCGGGCGTGCCTAAGGTGGTATGGCCGTAAGCATTATAGACTTGACCATATTAGCTTTTATACAGGGGGAGGACGTAAGGAGTGAGAGCGCTGCCGTGGCCAGAGACGGGACTTGTACAGAAACAATGATTAGATCCATAATGAATGAATGAATACGTTATTCCAGACTCAGAGTTACATATTTGAACGCAATGCATTACACTGCTTGGGCGTCATCGTTTGCGTGATCTTTTGAAGAAACGTAGCGTTGCAAAACCTGGGATGGACTAAGGTGGACCGCCGTCATTGCAGCTCTCTGCTACGTCACTACACTGTCCACATGTTTCACAAATAGAGTTTGAGGAGACGTCGTCAGAGTCTGTATGTTGCTTAAATTCTCCAAAACAGTGGGCGCTAAAGATCAGCGCACGGTAGGCCATTGCATCCAATGAGCTCGAGTTGAAAAAGTATAATGCTTACAGCACCTGGTATTCCCAGGCGGTCACCCATCCAAGTACTAACCAGGCCCGACCCTGCTTAGCTTCCGAGATCAGACGAGATCGGGCGTGCCTAAGGTGGTATGGCCGTAAGCATTTATAGACTTGACCATATTAGCTTTTATACAGGGGGAGGACGTAAGGAGTGAGAGCGCTGCCGTGGCCAGAGACGGGACTTGTACAGAAACAATGATTAGATCCATAATGAATGAATGAATACGTTATTCCAGACTCAGAGTTACATATTTGAACGCAATGCATTACACTGCTTGGGCGTCATCGTTTGCGTGATCTTTTGAAGAAACGTAGCGTTGCAAAACCTGGGATGGACTAAGGTGGACCGCCGTCATTGCAGCTCTCTGCTACGTCACTACACTGTCCACATGTTTCACAAATAGAGTTTGAGGAGACGTCGTCAGAGTCTGTATGTTGCTTAAATTCTCCAAAACAGTGGGCGCTAAAGATCAGCGCACGGTAGGCCATTGCATCCAATGAGCTCGAGTTGAAAAAGTATAATGCTTACAGCACCTGGTATTCCCAGGCGGTCACCCATCCAAGTACTAACCAGGCCCGACCCTGCTTAGCTTCCGAGATCAGACGAGATCGGGCGTGCCTAAGGTGGTATGGCCGTAAGCAATTATAGACTTGACCATATTAGCTTTTATACAGGGGGAGGACGTAAGGAGTGAGAGCGCTGCCGTGGCCAGAGACGGGACTTGTACAGAAACAATGATTAGATCCATAATGAATGAATGAATACGTTATTCCAGACTCAGAGTTACATATTTGAACGCAATGCATTACACTGCTTGGGCGTCATCGTTTGCGTGATCTTTTGAAGAAACGTAGCGTTGCAAAACCTGGGATGGACTAAGGTGGACCGCCGTCATTGCAGCTCTCTGCTACGTCACTACACTGTCCACATGTTTCACAAATAGAGTTTGAGGAGACGTCGTCAGAGTCTGTATGTTGCTTAAATTCTCCAAAACAGTGGGCGCTAAAGATCAGCGCACGGTAGGCCATTGCATCCAATGAGCTCGAGTTGAAAAAGTATAATGCTTACAGCACCTGGTATTCCCAGGCGGTCACCCATCCAAGTACTAACCAGGCCCGACCCTGCTTAGCTTCCGAGATCAGACGAGATCGGGCGTGCCTAAGGTGGTATGGCCGTAAGCAATTATAGACTTGACCATATTAGCTTTTATACAGGGGGAGGACGTAAGGAGTGAGAGCGCTGCCGTGGCCAGAGACGGGACTTGTACAGAAACAATGATTAGATCCATAATGAATGAATGAATACGTTATTCCAGACTCAGAGCTAACATATTTGAACGCAATGCATTACACTGCTTGGGCGTCATCGTTTGCGTGATCTTTTGAAGAAACGTAGCGTTGCAAAACCTGGGATGGACTAAGGTGGACCGCCGTCATTGCAGCTCTCTGCTACGTCACTACACTGTCCACATGTTTCACAAATAGAGTTTGAGGAGACGTCGTCAGAGTCTGTATGTTGCTTAAATTCTCCAAAACAGTGGGCGCTAAAGATCAGCGCACGGTAGGCCATTGCATCCAATGAGCTCGAGTTGAAAAAGTATAATGCTTACAGCACCTGGTATTCCCAGGCGGTCACCCATCCAAGTACTAACCAGGCCCGACCCTGCTTAGCTTCCGAGATCAGACGAGCCGACCCTGCTTAGCTTCCGAGATCAGACGAGATCGGGCGTGCCTAAGGTGGTATGGCCGTAAGCATTATAGACTTGACCATATTAGCTTTTATACAGGGGGAGGACGTAAGGAGTGAGAGCGCTGCCGTGGCCAGAGACGGGACTTGTACAGAAACAATGATTAGATCCATAATGAATGAATGAATACGTTATTCCAGACTCAGAGTACATATTTGAACGCAATGCATTACACTGCTTGGGCGTCATCGTTTGCGTGATCTTTTGAAGAAACGTAGCGTTGCAAAACCTGGGATGGACTAAGGTGGACCGCCGTCATTGCAGCTCTCTGCTACGTCACTACACTGTCCACATGTTTCACAAATAGAGTTTGAGGAGACGTCGTCAGAGTCTGTATGTTGCTTAAATTCTCCAAAACAGTGGGCGCTAAAGATCAGCGCACGGTAGGCCATTGCATCCAATGAGCTCGAGTTGAAAAAGTATAATGCTTACAGCACCTGGTATTCCCAGGCGGTCACCCATCCAAGTACTAACCAGGCCCGACCCTGCTTAGCTTCCGAGATCAGACGAGATCGGGCGTGCCTATGGTGGTATGGCCGTAAGCATTTATAGACTTGACCATATTAAGCTTTTATACAGGGGAGGACGTAAGGAGTGAGAGCGCTGCCGTGGGCCAGAGACGCGGACTTGTACAGAAACAATGATTAGATCCATAATGAATGAATGATACGTTATTCCAGACTCAGAGCATACATATTTGAACGCAATGCATTACACTGCTTGGGCGTCATCGTTTGCGTGATCTTTTGAAGAAACGTAGCGTTGCAAAACCTGGGATTGGACTAAGGTGGACCGCCGTCATTGCAGCTCTCTGCATACGTCACTACACTGTCCACATGTTTCACAAATAGAGTTTGAGGAGACGTCGTCAGAGTCTGTATGTTTGCTTAAATTCTCCAAACAGTGGGCGCTAAAGATCAGCGCACGGTAGGCCCATTGCATCCCAATGAGCTCGAGTTGAAATAGTATATGCGTACAGCACCTGGTATTCCCAGGCGGTCACCATCCAAGTACTAACCAGGCCCGACCCTGCTTAGCTTCCGAGATCAGACGAGATCGGGCGTGCCTAATGGTGGTATGGCCGTAAGCATTTATAGACTTGACCATATAGCTTTTATACAGGGGGAGGACGTAAGGAGTGAGAGCGCTGCCGTGGCCAGAGACGGGACTTGTACAGAAACAATGATTAGATCCATAATGAATGAATGAATACGTTATTCCAGACTCAGAGTAACATATTTGAACGCAATGCATTACACTGCTTGGGCGTCATCGTTTGCGTGATCTTTTGAAGAAACGTAGCGTTGCAAAACCTGGGATGGACTAAGGTGGACCGCCGTCATTGCAGCTCTCTGCTACGTCACTACACTGTCCACATGTTTCACAAATAGAGTTTGAGGAGACGTCGTCAGAGTCTGTATGTTGCTTAAATTCTCCAAAACAGTGGGCGCTAAAGATCAGCGCACGGTAGGCCATTGCATCCAATGAGCTCGAGTTGAAATAGTATAATGCTTACAGCACTGGTATTTCCCCAGGCGGTCCATCCCATCCAAGTACTAACCAGGCCCGACCCTGCTTAGCTTCCGAGATCAGACGAGATCGGGCGTGCCCTACGGTGGTATGGCCGTAAGCATTTTAGACTTGACCATATTAGCTTTATACAGGGGGAGGACGTAAGGAGTGAGAGCGCTGCCGTGGCCCAGAGGACGGGACTTGTACAGAAACAATGATTAGATCCATAATGAATGAATGAATACGTTATTCCAAGACCAGAGTTACATATTGAACGCAATGCATTACACTGCTTGGGCGTCATCGTTTTTGCGTGATCTTTTTGAAGAAACGTAGCGTTGCACAACCTGGGATTGGAACTAAGGTGGACCGCCGTCATATGCAGCTCTCTGCTACGTCACTACACTGCCCACATTGTTTTCACAAATAGAGTTTGAGGAGACGTGTCGTCAGAGTCTCGTATGTTGCTTAAATTCTCCAAAACAGTGGGCGCTAAAGATCAGCCGCACGGTAGGCCATTTGCATCCAATGAGCTCGAGTTGAAAAAGTATAATGCTTACAGCACCTGGTATTCCCAGGCGGTCACCCATCCCTAGTACTAACCAGGCCCGACCCTGCTTAGCTTCCGAGATCAGACGAGATCGGGCGTGCCTAAGGTGGTATGGCCGTAAGCAATTATAGGACTTGACCATATTAGCTTTTAATACAGGGGGAGGACGTAAGGAGTGAGAGCGCTGCCGTGGCCAGAGACGGGACTTGTACAGAAACAATGATTAGATCCATAATGAATGAATGAATACGTTATTCCAGACTCAGAGTTACATATTTGAACGCAATGCATTACACTGCTTGGGCGTCATCGTTTGCGTGATCTTTTGAAGAGAAACGTTAGCGTTGCAAAACCTGGGATGGACTAAGGTGGACCGCCGTCATTGCAGCTCCTCTGCTACGTCACTACACTGTCCACATGTTTCACAAATAGAGTTTGAGGAGACGTCGTCAGAGTCTGTATGTTGCTTAAATCTCCAAAACAGTGGGCGCTAAAGATCAGCGCACGGTAGGCCATTGCATCCAATGAGCTCGAGTTGAAAAAGTATAATGCTTACAGCACCTGGTATTCCCAGGCGGTCACCCATCCAAGTACTAACCAGGCCCGACCCTGCTTAGCTTCCGAGATCAGACGAGATCGGGCGTGCCTATGGTGGTATGGCCGTAAGCCTTTATAGACTTGACCATATAAGCTTTTATACAGGGGGAGGACGTAAGGAGTGAGAGCGCTGCCGTGGCCAGAGACGGGACTCTGTACAGAAACAATGAGTAGATCCATAATGAATGAATGAATACGTTATTCCAGACCTCAGAGTTACATATTTGAACGCAATGCATATACACTGCTTGGGCGTCATCGTTTGCGTGATCTTTGAAGAAACGTAGCGTTGCAAAACCTGGGATGGACTAGGTGGACCGCCGTCATTGCAGCTCTCTGCTACGTCACTACACTGTCCACATGTTTCACAAATAGAGTTTGAGGAGACGTCGTCAGAGTCTGTATGTTGCTTAAATTCTCCAAAACAGTGGGCGCTAAAGATCAGCGCACGGTAGGCCATTGCATCCAATGAGCTCGAGTTGAAATAGTATAATGCTTACAGCACCTGGTATTCCCAGGCGGTCACCCATCCAAGTACTAACCAGGCCCGACCCTGCTTAGCTTCCGAGATCAGACGAGATCGGGCGTGCCTAAGGTGGTATGGCCGTAAGCATTTATAGACTTGACCATATTAGCTTTTATACAGGGGGAGGACGTAAGGAGTGAGAGCGCTGCCGTGGCCAGAGACGGGACTTGTACAGAAACAATGATTAGATCCATAATGAATGAATGAATACGTTATTCCAGACTCAGAGTTACATATTTGAACGCAATGCATTACACTGCTTGGGCGTCATCGTTTGCGTGATCTTTTGAAGAAACGTAGCGTTGCAAAACCTGGGATGGACTAAGGTGGACCGCCGTCATTGCAGCTCTCTGCTACGTCACTACACGTCCACATGTTTTCACAAATAGAGTTTGAGGAGACGTCGTCAGAGTCTGTATGTTGCTTAAATTCTCCAAAACAGTGGGCGCTAAGATCAGCGCAGTTGGCATCCAATGAGCTCGAGTTGAAATAGTATAATATGCTACAGCACTGGTATTCCCAGGCGGTCACCCATCCAAGTACTAACCAGGCCCGACCCTGCTTAGCTTCCGAGATCAGACGAGATCGGGCGTGCCTAAGGTGGTATATGGCAGTAAGCAATTTATAGACTTGACCCTATTAGCTTTATACAGGGGGAGGACGTAAGGAGTGAGAGCGCTGCCGTGGCCAGAGACGGGACTTCGTACAGAAACAATGATTAGATCCATAATGAATGAATGAATACGTTATTCCAGACTCAGAGAACATATTTGAACGCAATGCATTACACTGCTTTGGCGTCATCGTTTGCGTGATCTTTAGACGAGAAACGTAGCGTTGCAAACCTGGGATGGACTAAGGTGGACCGCCGTCATTGCAGCTCTCTGCTTACGTCACTACACTGGTCCACATGTTTCACAAATAGAGTTTGAGGAGACGTCGTCAGAGTCTGTATGTTGCTTAAATTCTCCAAAACAGTGGGCGCTAAAAGATCAGCGCACGGTAGGCCATTGCATCCAATGAGCTCGAGTTGAAATAGTATTAATGCTTACAGCACCGGTATTCCCAGGCGGTTCACCCATCCAAGTACTAACCAGGCCCGACCCTGCTTAAGCTTCCGAGATTCAGACGAGATCGGGCGTGCCTCAAGGTGGGTATGGCCGTAAGCATATCCTATAGACTTGACCATATTAGCTTTTATACAGGAGGAGGACGTAAGGAGTGAGAGCGCTGCCGTGGCCAGAGACGGGAACTTCGTACAGAAACAATGATTAGATCCATAATGAATGAATGAATACGTTTATTCCAGACTCAGAGTTACATATTTGAACGCAATGCAATTACACTGCTTGGGCGTCATCGTTTGCGTGATCTTTTGAAGAAACGTAGCGTTGCAAAACCTGGGATGGACTAAGGTGGACCGCCGTCATTGCAGCTCTCTGCTACGTCACTACACTGTCCACATGTTTCACAAATAGAGTTTGAGGAGACGTCGTCAGAGTCTGTATGTTGCTTAAATTCTCCAAAACAGTGGGCGCTAAAGATCAGCGCACGGTAGGCCATTGCATCCAATGAGCTCGAGTTGAAATAGTATAATGCTTACAGCACCTGGTATTCCCAGGCGGTCACCCATCCAAGTACTAACCAGGCCCGACCCTGCTTAGCTTCCGAGATCAGACGAGATCGGGCGTGCCTTTTTTTTTATCTTTTTTTATTATCAAAAATATATTCCATTTAATACAATTACGCATTCATTTATACGTAAATCAATAAAAGTAAATGAAAAACAGTCCCACAAATTAAACCACCCTCAGAAACCGCACAAACAATTAACTAAACACACTTTCTCTTTTAAATTAAAAATAAGAACCACACAGCAAAAGCAATATCTTTTCCCGAATACACTTACCCTCAAAATTAAACCGCCCCTCAAACCCAAAGCACAAACCCAAACAGCCAAACACAGAATCCTTTTAACCTCGACCATTTACCCACAAAAATTAAACCACCCCTCATTCGAAAAAACCACACAAAACCAAAATCCCCCAAAAAAAAACCCACTCTCCCACCTCCAAAAATAGTCACCCCCTTTAAACCACCCAAATCAACCCCAAACGGTTGCCCTGCTCAGTCATCCATACAATTCCATTCTCATTCACACCACATACTCCCGCGCTCTCTACAAACATACTCACAAACAAAGCCTCGTCCACAACATACAGCATTCGTAAGTGTCTTTTCCATTCATTCACAAACAGCCTCCATGCATCCAACTTTCTCCTTTCATACAGCGCAAAATTGCGTCTGTTAAAAATCGCCCTCCTTGCGAATCCAAAGATCATATTGATCATTTTCCAATTTCTATATTGTCCTACTCACTCCAAGAGTACAGACCATTCCACCCCCGTTCCACTCCAGCAGTCTCCCCACACTGCACCCTCCCAGCAGCCCCTTGATTTTTTCCCCAGAATTCCCGCTAGCTCGCAACAATGCACAAAAATGTGATTCACGTCTTCATCCCCACTTTTCACACACCATACACGTTCCTCCCATACACTCCCCTGTGCATTGGTGCAGGATGATGCATGTGAAAATCCTCCTGTGCCTTATCTTGAAATCAAGATCAAATATGCATGCGGTGTGTGCGGTAGTGTTAATGTACTTCCACAAAATGTTGGGTGTAATGTCCGGATATGTGTCTGCCCATTTACTCTCACATGTGGGTTTTTGCACTCTATGTGTCAATGCATGCTTATACCAAATCTGTGTTTTGACATCAGTAATGGCGTGTGTCTCCCCCCCCCAGGCACAGGAAGATTCCCACCGCATCATCCTGCCCAAACCCTCCCCTTATTTCTAAACCCGTCCCCCCCATTCAACTCATCACACCACTCTTCCACTCTCTCCAACACCTTTCACAATCACTCCCCTCCTATATGTTATCCCCCTTCCCTCTCATTATCCTAATCACTCTTTCTTTATCCCATCTCCCTCCCCTGTCGACTAGATCTCCCACCCGCTTCAGCCCCGCCCTCTCAAGAGCCACGCTCTTGATGACCCCTCCGCCCCCCCTGTTTAAAATATGGGCTGGAGAGGAACGGCAGCCTCATCACAGACGCTCTTTGACTCGCATACGAGTGTAGTCTTATCAAACAGCAGGAACCCACGCGTTGAGCACCTCCTGGAAGAACCGCGGCAGATGTGCATATGCCGCTGCGTTCTGCGTCTGCAAACAAATTGTCATTACTTAAGAGACCAAATGTGCTCAGCCAACTGGCTGAAGTGGCCCTTCCAGGCCGCCTCCCGACTTGCATCCCTAAATTTGCCTATCAATTTAGTTCGTAACGCAGTTTCTTTTTGCGAGTACGTCCATCAATCCTAGCCCACCCTGATCATTGACCCTTATCAGCGTTCTATGCGCTATACTGGCTGCTTTGCTCCTCCAAATAAAGTCTCTAACGACTTTAGCAATCTTCTGCTCAGCCCAAGTCGGAAGCGCACAAGTGCTCAAGGCATGGTTCACCTGCGACAACACTAGAGCATTGGTGACTGCCACCCTTCCCCTCAACAGCAGACCCCTAGCCCTCCACATATTCAGGGTCTTTTGCATACGCCCAATAACCTCCTTCCACGTCAAATCATCGCATTCATTCTCATCACTACCAACATACACTCCGAGCACTTTTTCTTTTATTCTCTCCACTACTTTGAATTCCCCATTTGTATTTAGGTCTTTGTTCCTACCATCCCCATTATTTCAGACTTTTCCATATTAATTTTGCTCCTGAAGCTCCTCTCATAAGTTGCTATATGTTTCAACAACTATATCAACATCATTCTCACTTTTAACCATTACATTAATATCATCCGCATACTGCATTAAACTAATTTTTTCCCTTACCTATTCCACACACTCTTTTATCATTCAAAATTAAAGCCGCCAACGGCTCCGCCACCATGCTGTAGAGCAGTGCTGACATTGGGCAGCCCTGCCTCACTGACCTCTTGACATCGAAAGAGTCAGTCAGAGCACCGTTACACTTAATTTTACTCTTAGCCCCCCCCATAGAGCAAACCCACCCACCCCCTTAATTTAGTCCCAAATCCAAGTTTCTCCAGTACCCTCCCCAAAAAATCCTGATCCACCCTATCAAACGCTTTGTTTAAATCAATCCCCAGCCACAATCCTCCCCACCCCTTCCATATCTCTTACTACCTGTTTTATTGTTATTATCGAATCCCCAATGTCCCTCCCCGGAATGCTATACGCTTGAGTTGGACCTATTACTGAACCTATTACCTCCCTCATTCTATTCGCAAGTATCTTAGCAATTATTTTATAGTCAGTGTTGAGTAGACTGATTGGCCTATAGTTATCAAGATTTTTTGTTATCACCCTTATTTTTATAAAAAATCGTAATTATGCCTAATCCCATACTCTCCGGGAGCCAGCCTGTTTTCTCCACATACTTGCAGAGTTTTTCAACCACCGGAGCCAGAATTCCCTTAAAGCCGACGTAAAACTCGGCTGTCAGACCATCACTCCCCGGGCTCTTATTCTTGTTTAGTCCATCAATAGCACTATAAATCTCTTGCACAGAAAATTCACAATCGCACCAAGCACTATCCTCTCTACTTAAAGTCCTCTCCAGTGCCTCTAAGGCCTCTCCCACACTATCCTCATCACATGCATCTTTTTTAAATAAACACTCATAATAATCCCTAACTACTTTTAATATCTCTTCCTTATCAGTTATTATTTGACCATTATTATCTAATACTTCCTTTATCTCCGTTTTATTTTGTTTTTGTTTTTCCAAACCCAGGAAAAAAGGCTGTGCTCCTTTCCCCTTCATACATATATTGAATCCTGCTTCTAATAGCAGCCCCTCTACACTTCGCTACCTCTAAGGCACTCAATTTTTCTTTTAAATCCACATATTTTTCCGTACATATATTACCCTCCTCATCTAACAGTTTAATTTCCTCATTTAGTTGTTTCTCAAATGAACCTCCTCTGCATTTTCCCTTTTCCTTTTTTCTATACCATACCTGACACATTTGTTTTTAATTCTTATTTTCACACTCTCCCACCACACACTCATATTCGCATCATCATTCCATTCATCCATCATTCTCTTCAAAAAAAACCCCATGCTCTTCACAAACACAGCATCTCCCAAAAAGCTGGCATTAAAGCACCAAGGCCTCTGGTTAACACTCCCTCCCCTCCCTCCCACCTCTAACCTAATCCCCGCGTGGTCACTCCAAGTATTATTGATGTATTCCACACTCTTAATTAATTTAACATTACCACTTTGTACCAACACAAAGTCAATTCTACTCTGTTTCAGAGTATTAGCAACAAGTTGCCTCCTTGAAAAAACCCTTTTCCACGGGTGTAGGACTCTCCATATGTCTACCAATTGATAGTTCTCCATCAAATCCCTAAGGGTTCGCCTAGTGCTGTCCCCTTTAAACGTATTGTTCCTCGACAAATCAGACCGAGTCAAAATAACATTAAAATCCCCCACAATCATACAGTTAGGGTTGCACCACACATTCAAACCAGCCAAAAAAACCCTCCTCTCCTTCTCCCCATTGGGTGCATATAAATTAATTATTCTAAGTTCCCTCCCCTCATAAACACAATCAACAACTAACAACCTCCCCTCTAAATCTCTATGAACTAAATTAATCCCCGTTATTTTAGCACTATTAAAGCATATCGCCACTCCCCTGGCCCTGGGAGTCCCTTCAGAAACATAAATCTGGCCTTTCCACTGCTTTCTACTCATATTCAGTAGGTTGTCATCCCACCTAGTTTCCTGCAAACACAAAATATCAGCTCTTATGTCCAATATGGCATTTCTTTTATATTCAGTTCTCAAACCGTTCGCATTCAGGGAAAAGATAACCAAAGCCATAAATAATAAAAATAAAATAAGGAAAAACCAACGAAAAAGAGCCAGCTAGCACATTAACCTTCATCAAAAAATTAACAATTCTTGTTCTTCTTCCCCCTCCCCTCCGTTTCTTGCCCCGCGGACAGCCTTCTTTTCGCCTCCCTTAGCTCCTCCATGTCCATATCACTCCCCGAGCTCCCCTCCCTCCCAGTATTATCAACAAAATCCCCACTCTCACCCACCTCATCATTGCCCCAAGTCATTTTAAGTATAGTTTTCCCCGTCCCATCCCCAAACATTCTTACCCCTTCCCGTCTTTCACCTCTGCCTCTCGCGCTCCTGTCTCCCTTCCGCCGCGGCAGGCCCTCGCTCCGCTCTCCCCTCAGGTCCGCAGGCTGGCCCGAGGTGAGCTCCTCCTCCAACAACGTGGGGAATTCCTCCCCCCCAGAGGCACCGTCCCGGTCCATGCTCGCGCCCATGCCCTCCTCCTCGTCCTCACCACCACCGTCGTCCGGCGCCCCCGGTTCACTGCCATCCAGCTCGCCGCCATCCTCCTCCGCCTCCTTCTCCACCGGGCATATACAGTCTCTCTCTCTCCTCCGGCATGTCAGACACTTTACCACCCCTGTGGCACACTCCCGAGCGTAGTGGCCCTGGCATCCGCAATTATGGCAGGTGAAATCCGGGCACTCACGCAGGATGTGGCCCGGCTGCATACAGCTCCTACATACCTTCATCTGACGGTCATGGATTACTCTAAAGTATTCAACACCCGTTGCCGTGTTGAATTTAGTAGAATATGGCAAGGATTGCACGAGCTCATTAAATTTGACCCGTACAATCCTTGTTCCATCGGCAATATTGGTGCCCGGCCACATCCTCCTCTTAATAGACGAAATCGCCCGGACTCCCCACCCACTTAGTTTATCCAGGATTTCGTCATCAGAAGTGTATGCTGGCAGGGTAAGAAAAGAGACCACCAGCTCGTCATTGCAAAGTTCTCTGGCAGTAATCCTAGTGTTGTGTATTTTAAACCCATCGAGCAGACGGTCCTTCCCCCTCTCTCCGCACACCGTCACCTCCAGCTTCCCGAGGGCCAGCACCCTACAGGCCCTTATTTCTCCGCACACAACCGCCATAGCCTTCATTAATTCTCCTATGGGTATAACGTCCCCGCACTGCTCCACGCAAACCGTGAGCCTCCTCTCATACTTGCGCTCTATCTTCTTTATCCCGTCCACTGTTTCTCCACCAGCCACCTGCTCATGCCTGCCTCCAGCCGCCTTGCCGTTCCCATCTCCCCCGCTCTCTCCTTCTCTCCTTTCTCCTCCCGACTCCTCCGCAATACTCCTTCCTCCTCGCAACCCGCCAGCTTTTCCGTCCTCCTCCACCTCACGTCCTGCTCCATTCACCGTCCCTCCAGCACGCTGCCCGCCGGCACTCATTTCCCCCGGTGGCTTCGCCGAAGCTAGGCCCCGGATCATTCTCGCCTCCACAGTTGCAAACGAACAAAAACGACTGAAAAAATATATATATAATAACTCAGGGCAATCCCCCAACAGTCTATGACTGCGGGGGACGAAAAAAAACACAAAATAACTGGGTTGTTAGACCAGATAGCAATACTCCAAAGAAAACTCTCTCCACCAAAACAAACAATTTACCATGCGGCTGTCCAAAAACACTACGTACTCCGACACTGTAGGGGGCGCCAGGGTGGTATGGCCGTAAGCAATTATAGACTTGACCATATTAGCTTTTATACAGGGGGAGGACGTAAGGAGTGAGAGCGCTGCCGTGGCCAGAGACGGGACTTGTACAGAAACAATGATTAGATCCATAATGAATGAATGAATACGTTATTCCAGACTCAGAGTTACATATTTGAACGCAATGCATTACACTGCTTGGGCGTCATCGTTTGCGTGATCTTTTGAAGAAACGTAGCGTTGCAAAACCTGGGATGGACTAAGGTGGACCGCCGTCATTGCAGCTCTCTGCTACGTCACTACACTGTCCACATGTTTCACAAATAGAGTTTGAGGAGACGTCGTCAGAGTCTGTATGTTGCTTAAATTCTCCAAAACAGTGGGCGCTAAAGATCAGCGCACGGTAGGCCATTGCATCCAATGAGCTCGAGTTGAAAAAGTATAATGCTTACAGCACCTGGTATTCCCAGGCGGTCACCCATCCAAGTACTAACCAGGCCCGACCCTGCTTAGCTTCCGAGATCAGACGAGATCGGGCGTGCCTAATGGTGGTATGGCCGTAAGCATTTATAGACTTGACCATATTAGCTTTTATACAGGGGAGGACGTAAGGAGTGAGAGCGCTGCCGTGGCCAGAGACGGGACTTGTACAGAAACAATGATTAGATCCATAATGAATGAATGAATACGTTATTCCAGACTCAGAGTTACATATTTGAACGCAATGCATTACACTGCTTGGGCGTCATCGTTTGCGTGATCTTTTGAAGAAACGTAGCGTTGCAGAAACCTGGGATGGACTAAGGTGGACCGCCGTCATTGCAGCTCTCTGCTACGTCACTACACTGTCCACATGTTTCACAAATAGAGTTTGAGGAGACGTCGTCAGAGTCTGTATGTTGCTTAAATTCTCCAAAACAGTGGGCGCTAAAGATCAGCGCACGGTAGGCCATTGCATCCAATGAGCTCGAGTTGAAAAAGTATAATGCTTACAGCACCTGGTATTCCCAGGCGGTCACCCATCCAAGTACTAACCAGGCCCGACCCTGCTTAGCTTCCGAGATCAGACGAGATCGGGCGTGCCTAAGGTGGTATGGCCGTAAGCAATTAGAGACTTGACCATATTAGCTTTTATACAGGGAGAGGACGTAAGGAGTGAGAGCGCTGCCGTGGCCAGAGACGGGACTTGTACAGAAACAATGATTAGATCCATAATGAATGAATGAATACGTTATTCCAGACTCAGAGTTACATATTTGAACGCAATGCATTACACTGCTTTGGCGTCATCGTTTGCGTGATCTTTAGAAGAAACGTAGCGTTGCAAAACCTGGGATGGACTAAGGTGGACCGCCGTCATTGCAGCTCTCTGCTACGTCACTACACTGTCCACATGTTTCACAAATAGAGCTTGAGGAGACGTCGTCAGAGTCTGTATGTTGCTTAAATTCTCCAAAACAGTGGGCGCTAAAGATCAGCGCACGGTAGGCCATTGCATCCAATGAGCTCGAGTTGAAAAAGTATAATGCTTACAGCACCTGGTATTCCCAGGCGGTCACCCATCCAAGTACTAACCAGGCCCGACCCTGCTTAGCTTCCGAGATCAGACGAGATCGGGCGTGCCTATGGTGGTATGGCCGTAAGCATTTATAGACTTGACCATATTAGCTTTTATACAGGGGGAGGACGTAAGGAGTGAGAGCGCTGCCGTGGCCAGAGACGGGACTTGTACAGAAACAATGATTAGATCCATAATGAATGAATGAATACGTTATTCCAGACTCAGAGTTACATATTTGAACGCAATGCATTACACTGCTTGGCGTCATCGTTTGCGTGATCTTTTGAAGAAACGTAGCGTTGCAGAAACCTGGGATGGACTAAGGTGGACCGCCGTCATTGCAGCTCTCTGCTACGTCACTACACTGTCCACATGTTTCACAAATAGAGTTTGAGGAGACGTCGTCAGAGTCTGTATGTTGCTTAAATTCTCCAAAACAGTGGGCGCTAAAGATCAGCGCACGGTAGGCCATTGCATCCAATGAGCTCGAGTTGAAAAAGTATAATGCTTACAGCACCTGGTATTCCCAGGCGGTCACCCATCCAAGTACTAACCAGGCCCGACCCTGCTTAGCTTCCGAGATCAGACGAGATCGGGCGTGCCTAAGGTGGTATGGCCGTAAGCAATTATAGACTTGACCATATTAGCTTTTATACAGGGGGAGGACGTAAGGAGTGAGAGCGCTGCCGTGGCCAGAGACGGGACTTGTACAGAAACAATGATTAGATCCATAATGAATGAATGAATACGTTATTCCAGACTCAGAGTTACATATTTGAACGCAATGCATTACACTGCTTGGGCGTCATCGTTTGCGTGATCTTTTGAAGAAACGTAGCGTTGCAAAACCTGGGATGGACTAAGGTGGACCGCCGTCATTGCAGCTCTCTGCTACGTCACTACACTGTCCACATGTTTCACAAATAGAGTTTGAGGAGACGTCGTCAGAGTCTGTATGTTGCTTAAATTCTCCAAAACAGTGGGCGCTAAAGATCAGCGCACGGTAGGCCATTGCATCCAATGAGCTCGAGTTGAAAAAGTATAATGCTTACAGCACCTGGTATTCCCAGGCGGTCACCCATCCAAGTACTAACCAGGCCCGACCCTGCTTAGCTTCCGAGATCAGACGAGATCGGGCGTGCCTATGGTGGTATGGCCGTAAGCATTTATAGACTTGACCATATAAGCTTTTATACAGGGGGAGGACGTAAGGAGTGAGAGCGCTGCCGTGGCCAGAGACGGGACTTGTACAGAAACAATGATTAGATCCATAATGAATGAATGAATACGTTATTCCAGACTCAGAGCAACATATTTGAACGCAATGCATTACACTGCTTGGGCGTCATCGTTTGCGTGATCTTTTGAAGAAACGTAGCGTTGCAGAACCTGGGATGGACTAAGGTGGACCGCCGTCATTGCAGCTCTCTGCTACGTCACTACACTGTCCACATGTTTCACAAATAGAGTTTGAGGAGACGTCGTCAGAGTCTGTATGTTGCTTAAATTCTCCAAAACAGTGGGCGCTAAAGATCAGCGCACGGTAGGCCATTGCATCCAATGAGCTCGAGTTGAAAAAGTATAATGCTTACAGCACCTGGTATTCCCAGGCGGTCACCCATCCAAGTACTAACCAGGCCCGACCCTGCTTAGCTTCCGAGATCAGACGAGATCGGGCGTGCCTAAGGTGGTATGGCCGTAAGCATTTATAGACTTGACCATATTAGCTTTTATACAGGGGGAGGACGTAAGGAGTGAGAGCGCTGCCGTGGCCAGAGACGGGACTTGTACAGAAACAATGATTAGATCCATAATGAATGAATGAATACGTTATTCCAGACTCAGAGTTACATATTTGAACGCAATGCATTACACTGCTTGGGCGTCATCGTTTGCGTGATCTTTTGAAGAAACGTAGCGTTGCAGAACCTGGGATGGACTAAGGTGGACCGCCGTCATTGCAGCTCTCTGCTACGTCACTACACTGTCCACATGTTTCACAAATAGAGTTTGAGGAGACGTCGTCAGAGTCTGTATGTTGCTTAAATTCTCCAAAACAGTGGGCGCTAAAGATCAGCGCACGGTAGGCCATTGCATCCAATGAGCTCGAGTTGAAAAAGTATAATGCTTACAGCACCTGGTATTCCCAGGCGGTCACCCATCCAAGTACTAACCAGGCCCGACCCTGCTTAGCTTCCGAGATCAGACGAGATCGGGCGTGCCTAAGGTGGTATGGCCGTAAGCAATTATAGACTTGACCATATTAGCTTTTATACAGGGGGAGGACGTAAGGAGTGAGAGCGCTGCCGTGGCCAGAGACGGGACTTGTACAGAAACAATGATTAGATCCATAATGAATGAATGAATACGTTATTCCAGACTCAGAGCAACATATTTGAACGCAATGCATTACACTGCTTGGGCGTCATCGTTTGCGTGATCTTTTGAAGAAACGTAGCGTTGCAAAACCTGGGATGGACTAAGGTGGACCGCCGTCATTGCAGCTCTCTGCTACGTCACTACACTGTCCACATGTTTCACAAATAGAGTTTGAGGAGACGTCGTCAGAGTCTGTATGTTGCTTAAATTCTCCAAAACAGTGGGCGCTAAAGATCAGCGCACGGTAGGCCATTGCATCCAATGAGCTCGAGTTGAAAAAGTATAATGCTTACAGCACCTGGTATTCCCAGGCGGTCACCCATCCAAGTACTAACCAGGCCCGACCCTGCTTAGCTTCCGAGATCAGACGAGATCGGGCGTGCCTAAGGTGGTATGGCCGTAAGCAATTATAGACTTGACCATATTAGCTTTTATACAGGGGGAGGACGTAAGGAGTGAGAGCGCTGCCGTGGCCAGAGACGGGACTTGTACAGAAACAATGATTAGATCCATAATGAATGAATGAATACGTTATTCCAGACTCAGAGTTACATATTTGAACGCAATGCATTACACTGCTTGGGCGTCATCGTTTGCGTGATCTTTTGAAGAAACGTAGCGTTGCAAAACCTGGGATGGACTAAGGTGGACCGCCGTCATTGCAGCTCTCTGCTACGTCACTACACTGTCCACATGTTTCACAAATAGAGTTTGAGGAGACGTCGTCAGAGTCTGTATGTTGCTTAAATTCTCCAAAACAGTGGGCGCTAAAGATCAGCGCACGGTAGGCCATTGCATCCAATGAGCTCGAGTTGAAAAAGTATAATGCTTACAGCACCTGGTATTCCAGGCGGTCACCCATCCAAGTACTAACCAGGCCCGACCCTGCTTAGCTTCCGAGATCAGACGAGATCGGCGTGCCTAAGGTGGTATGGCCGTAAGCAATTATAGACTTGACCATAGTAAGCTTTTATACAGGGGGAGGACGTAAGGAGTGAGAGCGCTGCCGTGGCCAGAGACGGGACTTGTACAGAAACAATGATTAGATCCATAATGAATGAATGAATACGTTATTCCAGACTCAGAGTTACATATTTGAACGCAATGCATTACACTGCTTGGGCGTCATCGTTTGCGTGATCTTTTGAAGAAACGTAGCGTTGCAAAACCTGGGATGGACTAAGGTGGACCGCCGTCATTGCAGCTCTCTGCTACGTCACTACACTGTCCACATGTTTCACAAATAGAGTTTGAGGAGACGTCGTCAGAGTCTGTATGTTGCTTAAATTCTCCAAAACAGTGGGCGCTAAAGATCAGCGCACGGTAGGCCATTGCATCCAATGAGCTCGAGTTGAAAAAGTATAATGCTTACAGCACCTGGTATTCCCAGGCGGTCACCCATCCAAGTACTAACCAGGCCCGACCCTGCTTAGCTTCCGAGATCAGACGAGATCGGGCGTGCCTAAGGTGGTATGGCCGTAAGCAATTATAGACTTGACCATATTAGCTTTTATACAGGGGGAGGACGTAAGGAGTGAGAGCGCTGCCGTGGCCAGAGACGGGACTTGTACAGAAACAATGATTAGATCCATAATGAATGAATGAATACGTTATTCCAGACTCAGAGTTACATATTTGAACGCAATGCATTACACTGCTTGGGCGTCATCGTTTGCGTGATCTTTTGAAGAAACGTAGCGTTGCAAAACCTGGGATGGACTAAGGTGGACCGCCGTCATTGCAGCTCTCTGCTACGTCACTACACTGTCCACATGTTTCACAAATAGAGTTTGAGGAGACGTCGTCAGAGTCTGTATGTTGCTTAAATTCTCCAAAACAGTGGGCGCTAAAGATCAGCGCACGGTAGGCCATTGCATCCAATGAGCTCGAGTTGAAAAAGTATAATGCTTACAGCACCTGGTATTCCCAGGCGGTCACCCATCCAAGTACTAACCAGGCCCGACCCTGCTTAGCTTCCGAGATCAGACGAGATCGGGCGTGCCTAAGGTGGTATGGCCGTAAGCATTTATAGACTTGACCATATTAGCTTTTATACAGGGGGAGGACGTAAGGAGTGAGAGCGCTGCCGTGGCCAGAGACGGGACTTGTACAGAAACAATGATTAGATCCATAATGAATGAATGAATACGTTATTCCAGACTCAGAGTTACATATTTGAACGCAATGCATTACACTGCTTGGGCGTCATCGTTTGCGTGATCTTTTGAAGAAACGTAGCGTTGCAAAACCTGGGATGGACTAAGGTGGACCGCCGTCATTGCAGCTCTCTGCTACGTCACTACACTGTCCACATGTTTCACAAATAGAGTTTGAGGAGACGTCGTCAGAGTCTGTATGTTGCTTAAATTCTCCAAAACAGTGGGCGCTAAAGATCAGCGCACGGTAGGCCATTGCATCCAATGAGCTCGAGTTGAAAAAGTATAATGCTTACAGCACCTGGTATTCCCAGGCGGTCACCCATCCAAGTACTAACCAGGCCCGACCCTGCTTAGCTTCCGAGATCAGACGAGATCGGGCGTGCCTAAGGTGGTATGGCCGTAAGCATTTATAGACTTGACCATATTAGCTTTTATACAGGGGGAGGACGTAAGGAGTGAGAGCGCTGCCGTGGCCAGAGACGGGACTTGTACAGAAACAATGATTAGATCCATAATGAATGAATGAATACGTTATTCCAGACTCAGAGTTACATATTTGAACGCAATGCATTACACTGCTTGGGCGTCATCGTTTGCGTGATCTTTTGAAGAAACGTAGCGTTGCAAAACCTGGGATGGACTAAGGTGGACCGCCGTCATTGCAGCTCTCTGCTACGTCACTACACTGTCCACATGTTTCACAAATAGAGTTTGAGGAGACGTCGTCAGAGTCTGTATGTTGCTTAAATTCTCCAAAACAGTGGGCGCTAAAGATCAGCGCACGGTAGGCCATTGCATCCAATGAGCTCGAGTTGAAAAAGTATAATGCTTACAGCACCTGGTATTCCCAGGCGGTCACCCATCCAAGTACTAACCAGGCCCGACCCTGCTTAGCTTCCGAGATCAGACGAGATCGGGCGTGCCTAAGGTGGTATGGCCGTAAGCATTTATAGACTTGACCATATTAGCTTTTATACAGGGGGAGGACGTAAGGAGTGAGAGCGCTGCCGTGGCCAGAGACGGGACTTGTACAGAAACAATGATTAGATCCATAATGAATGAATGAATACGTTATTCCAGACTCAGAGTTACATATTTGAACGCAATGCATTACACTGCTTGGGCGTCATCGTTTGCGTGATCTTTTGAAGAAACGTAGCGTTGCAAAACCTGGGATGGACTAAGGTGGACCGCCGTCATTGCAGCTCTCTACTACGTCACTACACTGTCCACATGTTTCACAAATAGAGTTTGAGGAGACGTCGTCAGAGTCTGTATGTTGCTTAAATTCTCCAAAACAGTGGGCGCTAAAGATCAGCGCACGGTAGGCCATTGCATCCAATGAGCTCGAGTTGAAATAGTATAATGCTTACAGCACCTGGTATTCCCAGGCGGTCACCCATCCAAGTACTAACCAGCCCCAACCCTGCTTAGCTTCCGAGATCAGACGAGATCGGGCGTGCCTAAGGTGGTATGGCCGTAAGCATTTATAGACTTGACCATATTAGCTTTTATACAGGGGGAGGACGTAAGGAGTGAGAGCGCTGCCGTGGCCAGAGACGGGACTTGTACAGAAACAATGATTAGATCCATAATGAATGAATGAATACGTTATTCCAGACTCAGAGTTACATATTTGAACGCAATGCATTACACTGCTTGGGCGTCATCGTTTGCGTGATCTTTTGAAGAAACGTAGCGTTGCAAAACCTGGGATGGACTAAGGTGGACCGCCGTCATTGCAGCTCTCTGCTACGTCACTACACGGTCCACATGTTTCACAAATAGAGTTTGAGGAGACGTCGTCAGAGTCTGTATGTTGCTTAAATTCTCCAAAACAGTGGGCGCTAAAGATCAGCGCACGGTAGGCCATTGCATCCAATGAGCTCGAGTTGAAAAAGTATAATGCTTACAGCACCTGGTATTCCCAGGCGGTCACCCATCCAAGTACTAACCAGGCCCGACCCTGCTTAGCTTCCGAGATCAGACGAGATCGGGCGTGCCTAAGGTGGTATGGCCGTAAGCAATTATAGACTTGACCATATTAGCTTTTATACAGGGGGAGGACGTAAGGAGTGAGAGCGCTGCCGTGGCCAGAGACGGGACTTGTACAGAAACAATGATTAGATCCATAATGAATGAATGAATACGTTATTCCAGACTCAGAGTTACATATTTGAACGCAATGCATTACACTGCTTGGGCGTCATCGTTTGCGTGATCTTTTGAAGAAACGTAGCGTTGCAAAACCTGGGATGGACTAAGGTGGACCGCCGTCATTGCAGCTCTCTGCTACGTCACTACACTGTCCACATGTTTCACAAATAGAGTTTGAGGAGACGTCGTCAGAGTCTGTATGTTGCTTAAATTCTCCAAAACAGTGGGCGCTAAAGATCAGCGCACGGTAGGCCATTGCATCCAATGAGCTCGAGTTGAAAAAGTATAATGCTTACAGCACCTGGTATTCCCAGGCGGTCACCCATCCAAGTACTAACCAGGCCCGACCCTGCTTAGCTTCCGAAATCAGACGAGATCGGGCGTGCCTAAGGTGGTATGGCCGTAAGCAATTATAGACTTGACCATATTAGCTTTTATACAGGGGGAGGACGTAAGGAGTGAGAGCGCTGCCGTGGCCAGAGACGGGACTTGTACAGAAACAATGATTAGATCCATAATGAATGAATGAATACGTTATTCCAGACTCAGAGTTACATATTTGAACGCAATGCATTACACTGCTTGGGCGTCATCGTTTGCGTGATCTTTTGAAGAAACGTAGCGTTGCAAAACCTGGGATGGACTAAGGTGGACCGCCGTCATTGCAGCTCTCTGCTACGTCACTACACTGTCCACATGTTTCACAAATAGAGTTTGAGGAGACGTCGTCAGAGTCTGTATGTTGCTTAAATTCTCCAAAACAGTGGGCGCTAAAGATCAGCGCACGGTAGGCCATTGCATCCAATGAGCTCGAGTTGAAAAAGTATAATGCTTACAGCACCTGGTATTCCCAGGCGGTCACCCATCCAAGTACTAACCAGGCCCGACCCTGCTTAGCTTCCGAGATCAGACGATGTTAGATTTCAGCTTATTTCTAAACTGTTCGGACAGACTCTGCGTTGTGTATTTTCAGTCGTAGTAGTAATTCTTGAAGTCGAAAACAAAGCAGCTTGACAGGTTGGATTAGAGGGTTGAATAGATGGTTTATTCCAGGATGTACAGCGAGATACAGACTTAGGTTGAATAATCTATAGTGGACCCGGTGGTCGATGACTTGTTCCTCGGCTGTCGAAACCCTCTACTCGTCGAACCAAAGGGTTGGGGCGAGTATTATACAAAAAGGGGATACAGGAATAACACGTGAACAGACGCACTCTCAGCCTTGATAAGGTATCTGGCCCTGGCCATGTCCCGGAGGACCAGGTTCAACCTTGTTGAAACATAACAATGGCAGAATGTTGGGGATAACACCTTGTATCAGTATGAGAGGCCCTGGCCTGTTCCTAGACTAGAAATGTGAAGGATGAGAGAGACACTAAAATACACCAACATTCTACATTCCTCCCTCTTGATCATACTAAACATAGTTTAAAGATCACCAACAAAAAGAGAATTCAGTGTATTTTCTGGTGACCCATTAATAATTAACTAAATCAATGAAAGAAAGCATAAAAGGCAAAAGACAAGTAAATTTAAATCATACACAAGTAAACCAGGTGTAGGCCACTATAATAAACAAAATAACAAACTCATTAGGTTACACATGATTAAACCAAAACAGATACAAATTTTAAAGAATCAAGAAGGTCAACTGTCCAGGCCCCTCCCTCTGCTTGGCAGTGAAGCTCCACCATTCTTCAATAGCTTCCACTGTTCCCAGCAGAAGGAAGTGGTTCCGTTCCTCTAAACAAAATTAATGGCCTCAGTGGAAGGCCTAGCCTTAGAAACGTTGCGAAGTCTGGGGCACCAGACCTTGCGATGGGGTGGGCTCTCTAACACAGCCACCCTAAGGGGGGCTAACAAGATCGGGGCAGTCCCCGGGGGGGTCGGTCGGGGGGCGGTCATTCGGTGAAACACACAGAGAGCTATCTTGACGACCACATAGAGCATAATAACGGGAAGGACAAACGGCTGTAAGATTTGGACTATCTGATTGTGACGCCATAGTTTGGAATGATAGCAGCAAAGACTCTCTGAGTTGGAGTAGCAACTGCACGCTTAGATCTAATTGTAGCATTACTCTTCAAATGTTCCTCTGACACAATCTCCAAAGCAGGCACTATATAGGCGACATAACATGAACCACTCCAATTAGGAGGCAGATATGAATAAGCGTCCTGTCCACACACAAACATGGTCCCATTTACCGCAGGTAAGGCATCAGTGGCAATCGTTTGGCCAGGTGAATCACCAGGACTGGGGGTAGGGGGACATTCACCGAAAGATTCTTCTCTGATATGGAAACCTGTTTCTGGCCCACAATAGCTGAATATGAACACACACTCTTACCCATATCCCGCCCCTTCCCTTCATTGGTCCAACAAATGACACCCTTAGGAGCATAGCTCAATTTGATCTTAATTGGGGGGCCTGCATCCATTGGGACAGTGTAATAGGAAACCTGTGGTGCTGCTACAGATCCAGATCTAGGGTTACCTCTGATGACATCATGTTTATAAGCTGCGACATACTCGGGGATGGTGAACGGGACAGCGAGGTAAGGATATACCTGAGATGAAGCTGGCATAAGCCCACAAACCCAACATGACTGCTCCCTTTTAGCCTTAGCTAACCCATGGGCAGTTTGTAAAAATGTGTTATCTTTGTGGATTACATCATGGCTGTCAAATGAACAATTTCCCCCTGTAAATAGATGGCACAACAACATCCCAAACAATACTGGTAACATCATGACTCAGTTGGTTTTGAGTAGCAGTTGCAACAGAGTTCTTTTCAAGTTGATGGATGGCCACCGCAGGTGTGATGGGGGATGAGGATGAAAGTTCGTAGTAGGGCGTCAGGACAAACACAGACACAGTTCAGTTCAAGGACTCATCAAGTGTCCGTGTCTCCTGGATCTCCCAGGTACGATGAAACATGAAACAAAGAAAAAGTGCAGTATCAGTCATGGGGGAGGCATTGTCACAGCCTCCAACATTAATGATGATCAACTATGTTTGTAATTGTCTTAATGATTCGATAAACAATGAAAAATGATCATACAAAAATAAATCGCTTGATTCAAAAATGGTTATATCAGTAATCAGTAATCAGTCATCATAGTTCTCAATAAACCTTGTGTGAATGAATGAATGATTGAACCTTTGTTCAAAAATAAAACAAAACAAACAAAATGTTCTAAAGCTGAGCAGTTGTGTCAAGAAGGAACCAACATGAACTTAGATAGGCAGTGACAAAAGTCCTAGCATCTTTCGAAGACTAACCTCTTGTGAAAATAAAGGAATGAAAATAACAAACACTCAAACACTCCCTACTCTTCACCCCGTATCAGTTAGTTTGCGTGCCAAATCTAACGAGTGTCATTCCAAGTTGGTGTTATTGTTGGTTTCCGACAATGAATCGCATATGCGGCTGAGTTCTTCACCACTCTGCGACTGTAATTTCTTCCATAGTTCCTTCATTTTGTCTGAGCGGTTTTCTTCCCCTACTCTCTCGTTGGAGCGGTCACGGTACATCTTTCGAGGGGCTTTACATTCTCTTATCCAGTGTCCAATTTGTCCACAGTTGTGGCATGGTCGAGGTTCTTTCTGTCTGTCTGACTGGGGGAATCGTCCTCTGTCCCTGTTGGACTGGGGGAATCTTTCTCGTTCCCTTGCCATTCCCTTCTTCTCGTCCACCAGGAATCGAATCCTGACTTCTTCATCTCGATCCACCTTTTCTCCGAATTCCTTGATCTCTGCCATTGTGCTGCTTCGGTTGTCCCAGCCGGGAAACCTTGTCTTTACTCCCCTTCGGATCTCCGGCAGTACCTGCTGGAGGTACATGGTCTTCAGAGGCAAGTCCTGTGACTGGTCGATGGTGTCCATATCATATTCAGTTTGGCCTGAGTGCAGCAAATAACATTCGAAGAAGCGCTCGTTGAACTGGTCCAGACTCTCGTCTTCCTTCTGCAAACAACGTGTGATTGTTGTCCAGTTGACCTGTGCCTTGGAGTGCTTTTGGATCCACGCCTTTATGGCCTCCCATCCCTTCTCTGGTCTCATTCCGTCTTCTCCAAGGGCATCTTCCACCTCGTATCGAATCTGGGTGCGCTCAGTGCTGCTCAGGTGTTTGAACAATATGGCAAGCCCATCGTAGGGGTGGAGTTCGTACAGAAGCATCAGTTGTTTCAGTTTCATCCATGGCTGTAGGCCTGCTTTCTTTGGGTGGTCGATCTCCGCACTCCATTTTTCGATGTTTTTCGGGCTGGAGGGTTCATAGAGGATTGTGCGACCCTCAGCGCTTTCTATCTTCTTCAAGGGCCTGAGGTTAACTATTTCGTCTTTCTCATCAACCTTGTTCAGACAGGCAATGCTCACTGCCCTCTTGTGGGCAGACTTGCGAAGACGCTCTCCCTCTTTGTCTTCTTCTTCACTCTCCTCTTCCTTGGATGTGGTCTTGATGTGTGGTGTGATTGCGCCTCCCATCACGCTGCAGTGCGGTTGTATGTTGTCATCAAATCCTCCAATGCGTGATTCATTCTTAGTCACTGCTCCAGGCCTCACCTGGGAGAATTGTTGTATTGGGGGGTTCGGATGCAGAAATTGTTGTGGGATGGAGGAATGTGGTGTGATTGGGGAGAATTGGGGAAATTGTTGTGAAACACACAGAGTGTGTTGTACAGGGGGAGCATAGTCAGGTGGGGCAGATGGATTTCCCTTCCGTGGCACGTGGGGGGTACTGCAGATGACCGGGTACTCGCCTATAAAGCTGTTGACGGCTGAGAGAACACTGTGTCTTGACTCCTGTAAACCACCAGGTGGCGACGATGGCTGCATCGGGAAGATGTATTCCCCATCTGGGCCACACGATGGCAGTGTGGGGTACATGCGACCATAGACTCCCAAAACTCCCCCTCCGTTGCCTTGGTCACCCCCCCTTGGGGGCCCTGAGTCGAGGGGGCGGGCCGCTATCAGTCCTTCTCTGACTAGCGTCTGGTGTAGGTCTCTCTCCCGAGTCAATTCATCCTTTAACAAACGAATTTCATCGGCCAGCAGTTTGATTTGCTCTCTTGTCTTTCTCTGAGCATCTTCATAGTGAGCAGTTGTCCTTTCCAATTCATCTCTCTTTTTGTTGCTGACATGCTTGATAAAGTAGCGCTTACACTGAGACAATAGTAACAACCCAACTGGTTCACTTCGTCTAGTCTTCTTGACCCAGTCTTTGAAAACCATCCAGATCGATTCCTTTGGCCAGCGTTTAGTTTGGGGGTCCATTGTTATCTCATATGTTATGCGAAGTTTATTTTCGGTTCCTTGCAAATCATGTCTGTCGTTGAAGAATCTAGACAGAGTCTCACTAATTGAATAAATATCAATCTCTCTAACCTCCACTTCAAAAGAATCTTGTTCTTTTCTTTCGGATGCATTGGGACTTTGATTGCTATCTTTTTCCTCCTCCTCTTCCTTCTTCCTTCCTTTAACTTTCGGCATTTTTCCTATCTTTTTCTATCTGTAAAGTAACTAAAACTAGCGACCAATCGCTGCTTAGAAAGAAACAAATAGACGCCTCCCACGGAGCTCGGTATGCCAACAACAGATGATGGCACACTTTTCCCTTCTTCGATTAAAAACAATATATGTGATTCCTCGGCGGGGATCAAAACAACATAGCACAAACAAAAACTCTAGCGATTCATGTAACCTCACCAGTGAATTCAATACAAGTACGGTTTCACTCCTTGTCCAACAAGTCGTAAAACAAAAGCCCTGAGCAAACCAGACGTCTTAAGTTATATTCAGGACACGTATCAACATTGACAAACTAGCAAAGATGAACAAATCACTTGAATGACATGCTATTACAATATTCTAGGACTCAATCCCAGCTCAAAGGCCTTATTCAACAAACAATATTCTAGGACTCAAACCCAGACCAAAGGCCTTATTCAACAAACAATATTCTAGGACTCAAACCCAGACCAAAGGCCTTATTCAACAAACAATATTCTAGGACTCAAACCCAGACCAAAGGCCTTATTCAACAAACAATATTCTAGGACTCAAACCCAGACCAAAGGCCTTATTCAACAAACAATATTCTAGGACTCAAACCCAGACCAAAGGCCTTATTCAACAAACAATCAATAGTTTCATATGGCGTATATTCAGTGATTATTACACAAACTCTTAATCACTAATACAGGTCCTCACTTCGTCAAGCTCTTAATGACACAACTTCATTACTCAGCAAATGTAGTGCAGCCTAATAGTAAAACAAATAATAATAATCACAGTTATGTGTGTGTAGATTATTTTAAGATTACTTTCTTGTTCTTTTCTCTTGGTCGAGAGTGTGGAATGAGATTCAGTCACCGTTGATTCCCACGTGGTGCATAGAGATGCGCTGGTTCAGCCGCGTTGTGGATGCGGGTCCCTCGGCAGGGCAGGCGTTGATCAGACGTCTTCCCAGGCAGGGCGCGCGCTCTTCTCGGTCACAGGGCAATCTTCAGAGGCAATCGTCTTCTCACTCCTCTCTCTTCAAGACGGTGTCACGGCACCAAATGTTAGATTTCAGCTTATTTCTAAACTGTTCGGACAGACTCTGCGTTGTGTATTTTCAGTCGTAGTAGTAATTCTTGAAGTCGAAAACAAAGCAGCTTGACAGGTTGGATTAGAGGGTTGAATAGATGGTTTATTCCAGGATGTACAGCGAGATACAGACTTAGGTTGAATAATCTATAGTGGACCCGGTGGTCGATGACTTGTTCCTCGGCTGTCGAAACCCTCTACTCGTCGAACCAAAGGGTTGGGGCGAGTATTATACAAAAAGGGGATACAGGAATAACACGTGAACAGACGCACTCTCAGCCTTGATAAGGTATCTGGCCCTGGCCATGTCCCGGAGGACCAGGTTCAACCTTGTTGAAACATAACAATGGCAGAATGTTGGGGATAACACCTTGTATCAGTATGAGAGGCCCTGGCCTGTTCCTAGACTAGAAATGTGAAGGATGAGAGAGACACTAAAATACACCAACATTCTACATATTTGAACGCAATGCATTACACTGCTTGGGCGTCATCGTTTGCGTGATCTTTTGAAGAAACGTAGCGTTGCAAAACCTGGGATGGACTAAGGTGGACCGCCGTCATTGCAGCTCTCTGCTACGTCACTACACTGTCCACATGTTTCACAAATAGAGTTTGAGGAGACGTCGTCAGAGTCTGTATGTTGCTTAAATTCTCCAAAACAGTGGGCGCTAAAGATCAGCGCACGGTAGGCCATTGCATCCAATGAGCTCGAGTTGAAAAAGTATAATGCTTACAGCACCTGGTATTCCCAGGCGGTCACCCATCCAAGTACTAACCAGGCCCGACCCTGCTTAGCTTCCGAGATCAGACGAGATCGGGCGTGCCTAAGGTGGTATGGCCGTAAGCAATTATAGACTTGACCATATTAGCTTTTATACAGGGGGAGGACGTAAGGAGTGAGAGCGCTGCCGTGGCCAGAGACGGGACTTGTACAGAAACAATGATTAGATCCATAATGAATGAATGAATACGTTATTCCAGACTCAGAGTTACATATTTGAACGCAATGCATTACACTGCTTGGGCGTCATCGTTTGCGTGATCTTTTGAAGAAACGTAGCGTTGCAAAACCTGGGATGGACTAAGGTGGACCGCCGTCATTGCAGCTCTCTGCTACGTCACTACACTGTCCACATGTTTCACAAATAGAGTTTGAGGAGACGTCGTCAGAGTCTGTATGTTGCTTAAATTCTCCAAAACAGTGGGCGCTAAAGATCAGCGCACGGTAGGCCATTGCATCCAATGAGCTCGAGTTGAAAAAGTATAATGCTTACAGCACCTGGTATTCCCAGGCGGTCACCCATCCAAGTACTAACCAGGCCCGACCCTGCTTAGCTTCCGAGATCAGACGAGATCGGGCGTGCCTAAGGTGGTATGGCCGTAAGCATTTATAGACTTGACCATATTAGCTTTTATACAGGAGGAGGACGTAAGGAGTGAGAGCGCTGCCGTGGCCAGAGACGGGACTTGTACAGAAACAATGATTAGATCCATAATGAATGAATGAATACGTTATTCCAGACTCAGAGTTACATATTTGAACGCAATGCATTACACTGCTTGGGCGTCATCGTTTGCGTGATCTTTTGAAGAAACGTAGCGTTGCAGAACCTGGGATGGACTAAGGTGGACCGCCGTCATTGCAGCTCTCTGCTACGTCACTACACTGTCCACATGTTTCACAAATAGAGTTTGAGGAGACGTCGTCAGAGTCTGTATGTTGCTTAAATTCTCCAAAACAGTGGGCGCTAAAGATCAGCGCACGGTAGGCCATTGCATCCAATGAGCTCGAGTTGAAAAAGTATAATGCTTACAGCACCTGGTATTCCCAGGCGGTCACCCATCCAAGTACTAACCAGGCCCTACCCAGCTTAGCTTCCGAGATCAGACGAGATCGGGCGTGCCTAAGGTGGTATGGCCGTAAGCAATTATAGACTTGACCATATTAGCTTTTATACAGGGGGAGGACGTAAGGAGTGAGAGCGCTGCCGTGGCCAGAGACGGGACTTGTACAGAAACAATGATTAGATCCATAATGAATGAATGAATACGTTATTCCAGACTCAGAGTAACATATTTGAACGCAATGCATTACACTGCTTGGGCGTCATCGTTTGCGTGATCTTTTGAAGAAACGTAGCGTTGCAAAACCTGGGATGGACTAAGGTGGACCGCCGTCATTGCAGCTCTCTGCTACGTCACTACACTGTCCACATGTTTCACAAATAGAGTTTGAGGAGACGTCGTCAGAGTCTGTATGTTGCTTAAATTCTCCAAAACAGTGGGCGCTAAAGATCAGCGCACGGTAGGCCATTGCATCCAATGAGCTCGAGTTGAAAAAGTATAATGCTTACAGCACCTGGTATTCCCAGGCGGTCACCCATCCAAGTACTAACCAGGCCCGACCCTGCTTAGCTTCCGAGATCAGACGAGATCGGGCGTGCCTAAGGTGGTATGGCCGTAAGCAATTATAGACTTGACCATATTAGCTTTTATACAGGGGGAGGACGTAAGGAGTGAGAGCGCTGCCGTGGCCAGAGACGGGACTTGTACAGAAACAATGATTAGATCCATAATGAATGAATGAATACGTTATTCCAGACTCAGAGTTACATATTTGAACGCAATGCATTACACTGCTTGGGCGTCATCGTTTGCGTGATCTTTTGAAGAAACGTAGCGTTGCAAAACCTGGGATGGACTAAGGTGGACCGCCGTCATTGCAGCTCTCTGCTACGTCACTACACTGTCCACATGTTTCACAAATAGAGTTTGAGGAGACGTCGTCAGAGTCTGTATGTTGCTTAAATTCTCCAAAACAGTGGGCGCTAAAGATCAGCGCACGGTAGGCCATTGCATCCAATGAGCTCGAGTTGAAAAAGTATAATGCTTACAGCACCTGGTATTCCCAGGCGGTCACCCATCCAAGTACTAACCAGGCCCGACCCTGCTTAGCTTCCGAGATCAGACGAGATCGGGCGTGCCTATGGTGGTATGGCCGTAAGCATTTATAGACTTGACCATATTAAGCTTTTATACAGGGGGAGGACGTAAGGAGTGAGAGCGCTGCCGTGGCCAGAGACGGGACTTGTACAGAAACAATGATTAGATCCATAATGAATGAATGAATACGTTATTCCAGACTCAGAGTTACATATTTGAACGCAATGCATTACACTGCTTGGGCGTCATCGTTTGCGTGATCTTTTGAAGAAACGTAGCGTTGCAGAACCTGGGATGGACTAAGGTGGACCGCCGTCATTGCAGCTCTCTGCTACGTCACTACACTGTCCACATGTTTCACAAATAGAGTTTGAGGAGACGTCGTCAGAGTCTGTATGTTGCTTAAATTCTCCAAAACAGTGGGCGCTAAAGATCAGCGCACGGTAGGCCATTGCATCCAATGAGCTCGAGTTGAAAAAGTATAATGCTTACAGCACCTGGTATTCCCAGGTGGTCACCCATCCAAGTACTAACCAGGCCCGACCCTGCTTAGCTTCCGAGATCAGACGAGATCGGGCGTGCCTAAGGTGGTATGGCCGTAAGCAATTATAGACTTGACCATATTAGCTTTTATACAGGGGGAGGACGTAAGGAGTGAGAGCGCTGCCGTGGCCAGAGACGGGACTTGTACAGAAACAATGATTAGATCCATAATGAATGAATGAATACGTTATTCCAGACTCAGAGCTAACATATTTGAACGCAATGCATTACACTGCTTGGGCGTCATCGTTTGCGTGATCTTTTGAAGAAACGTAGCGTTGCAAAACCTGGGATGGACTAAGGTGGACCGCCGTCATTGCAGCTCTCTGCTACGTCACTACACTGTCCACATGTTTCACAAATAGAGTTTGAGGAGACGTCGTCAGAGTCTGTATGTTGCTTAAATTCTCCAAAACAGTGGGCGCTAAAGATCAGCGCACGGTAGGCCATTGCATCCAATGAGCTCGAGTTGAAAAAGTATAATGCTTACAGCACCTGGTATTCCCAGGCGGTCACCCATCCAAGTACTAACCAGGCCCGACCCTGCTTAGCTTCCGAGATCAGACGAGATCGGGCGTGCCTATGGTGGTATGGCCGTAAGCATTTATAGACTTGACCATATTAAGCTTTTATACAGGGGGAGGACGTAAGGAGTGAGAGCGCTGCCGTGGCCAGAGACGGGACTTGTACAGAAACAATGATTAGATCCATAATGAATGAATGAATACGTTATTCCAGACTCAGAGCTAACATATTTGAACGCAATGCATTACACTGCTTGGGCGTCATCGTTTGCGTGATCTTTTGAAGAAACGTAGCGTTGCAAAACCTGGGATGGACTAAGGTGGACCGCCGTCATTGCAGCTCTCTGCTACGTCACTACACTGTCCACATGTTTCACAAATAGAGTTTGAGGAGACGTCGTCAGAGTCTGTATGTTGCTTAAATTCTCCAAAACAGTGGGCGCTAAAGATCAGCGCACGGTAGGCCATTGCATCCAATGAGCTCGAGTTGAAAAAGTATAATGCTTACAGCACCTGGTATTCCCAGGCGGTCACCCATCCAAGTACTAACCAGGCCCGACCCTGCTTAGCTTCCGAGATCAGACGAGATCGGGCGTGCCTAAGGTGGTATGGCCGTAAGCATTTATAGACTTGACCATATTAGCTTTTATACAGGGGGAGGACGTAAGGAGTGAGAGCGCTGCCGTGGCCAGAGACGGGACTTGTACAGAAACAATGATTAGATCCATAATGAATGAATGAATACGTTATTCCAGACTCAGAGTTACATATTTGAACGCAATGCATTACACTGCTTGGGCGTCATCGTTTGCGTGATCTTTTGAAGAAACGTAGCGTTGCAAAACCTGGGATGGACTAAGGTGGACCGCCGTCATTGCAGCTCTCTGCTACGTCACTACACTGTCCACATGTTTCACAAATAGAGTTTGAGGAGACGTCGTCAGAGTCTGTATGTTGCTTAAATTCTCCAAAACAGTGGGCGCTAAAGATCAGCGCACGGTAGGCCATTGCATCCAATGAGCTCGAGTTGAAAAAGTATAATGCTTACAGCACCTGGTATTCCCAGGCGGTCACCCATCCAAGTACTAACCAGGCCCGACCCTGCTTAGCTTCCGAGATCAGACGAGATCGGGCGTGCCTAAGGTGGTATGGCCGTAAGCATTATAGACTTGACCATATTAGCTTTTATACAGGGGGAGGACGTAAGGAGTGAGAGCGCTGCCGTGGCCAGAGACGGGACTTGTACAGAAACAATGATTAGATCCATAATGAATGAATGAATACGTTATTCCAGACTCAGAGTTACATATTTGAACGCAATGCATTACACTGCTTGGGCGTCATCGTTTGCGTGATCTTTTGAAGAAACGTAGCGTTGCAAAACCTGGGATGGACTAAGGTGGACCGCCGTCATTGCAGCTCTCTGCTACGTCACTACACTGTCCACATGTTTCACAAATAGAGTTTGAGGAGACGTCGTCAGAGTCTGTATGTTGCTTAAATTCTCCAAAACAGTGGGCGCTAAAGATCAGCGCACGGTAGGCCATTGCATCCAATGAGCTCGAGTTGAAAAAGTATAATGCTTACAGCACCTGGTATTCCCAGGCGGTCACCCATCCAAGTACTAACCAGGCCCGACCCTGCTTAGCTTCCGAGATCAGACGAGATCGGGCGTGCCTAAGGTGGTATGGCCGTAAGCAATTATAGACTTGACCATATTAGCTTTTATACAGGGGGAGGACGTAAGGAGTGAGAGCGCTGCCGTGGCCAGAGACGGGACTTGTACAGAAACAATGATTAGATCCATAATGAATGAATGAATACGTTATTCCAGACTCAGAGCTAACATATTTGAACGCAATGCATTACACTGCTTGGGCGTCATCGTTTGCGTGATCTTATGAAGAAACGTAGCGTTGCAAAACCTGGGATGGACTAAGGTGGACCGCCGTCATTGCAGCTCTCTGCTACGTCACTACACTGTCCACATGTTTCACAAATAGAGTTTGAGGAGACGTCGTCAGAGTCTGTATGTTGCTTAAATTCTCCAAAACAGTGGGCGCTAAAGATCAGCGCACGGTAGGCCATTGCATCCAATGAGCTCGAGTTGAAAAAGTATAATGCTTACAGCACCTGGTATTCCCAGGCGGTCACCCATCCAAGTACTAACCAGGCCCGACCCTGCTTAGCTTCCGAGATCAGACGAGATCGGGCGTGCCTAAGGTGGTATGGCCGTAAGCATTTATAGACTTGACCATATTAGCTTTTATACAGGGGGAGGACGTAAGGAGTGAGAGCGCTGCCGTGGCCAGAGACGGGACTTGTACAGAAACAATGATTAGATCCATAATGAATGAATGAATACGTTATTCCAGACTCAGAGTTACATATTTGAACGCAATGCATTACACTGCTTGGGCGTCATCGTTTGCGTGATCTTTTGAAGAAACGTAGCGTTGCAAAACCTGGGATGGACTAAGGTGGACCGCCGTCATTGCAGCTCTCTGCTACGTCACTACACTGTCCACATGTTTCACAAATAGAGTTTGAGGAGACGTCGTCAGAGTCTGTATGTTGCTTAAATTCTCCAAAACAGTGGGCGCTAAAGATCAGCGCACGGTAGGCCATTGCATCCGATGAGCTCGAGTTGAAAAAGTATAATGCTTACAGCACCTGGTATTCCCAGGCGGTCACCCATCCAAGTACTAACCAGGCCCGACCCTGCTTAGCTTCCGAGATCAGACGAGATCGGGCGTGCCTAAGGTGGTATGGCCGTAAGCAATTATAGACTTGACCATATTAGCTTTTATACAGGGGGAGGACGTAAGGAGTGAGAGCGCTGCCGTGGCCAGAGACGGGACTTGTACAGAAACAATGATTAGATCCATAATGAATGAATGAATACGTTATTCCAGACTCAGAGTAACATATTTGAACGCAATGCATTACACTGCTTGGGCGTCATCGTTTGCGTGATCTTTTGAAGAAACGTAGCGTTGCAAAACCTGGGATGGACTAAGGTGGACCGCCGTCATTGCAGCTCTCTGCTACGTCACTACACTGTCCACATGTTTCACAAATAGAGTTTGAGGAGACGTCGTCAGAGTCTGTATGTTGCTTAAATTCTCCAAAACAGTGGGCGCTAAAGATCAGCGCACGGTAGGCCATTGCATCCAATGAGCTCGAGTTGAAAAAGTATAATGCTTACAGCACCTGGTATTCCCAGGCGGTCACCCATCCAAGTACTAACCAGGCCCGACCCTGCTTAGCTTCCGAGATCAGACGAGATCGGGCGTGCCTAAGGTGGTATGGCCGTAAGCAATTATAGACTTGACCATATTAGCTTTTATACAGGGGGAGGACGTAAGGAGTGAGAGCGCTGCCGTGGCCAGAGACGGGACTTGTACAGAAACAATGATTAGATCCATAATGAATGAATGAATACGTTATTCCAGACTCAGAGCAACATATTTGAACGCAATGCATTACACTGCTTGGGCGTCATCGTTTGCGTGATCTTTTGAAGAAACGTAGCGTTGCAAAACCTGGGATGGACTAAGGTGGACCGCCGTCATTGCAGCTCTCTGCTACGTCACTACACGGTCCACATGTTTCACAAATAGAGTTTGAGGAGACGTCGTCAGAGTCTGTATGTTGCTTAAATTCTCCAAAACAGTGGGCGCTAAAGATCAGCGCACGGTAGGCCATTGCATCCAATGAGCTCGAGTTGAAAAAGTATAATGCTTACAGCACCTGGTATTCCCAGGCGGTCACCCATCCAAGTACTAACCAGGCCCGACCCTGCTTAGCTTCCGAGATCAGACGAGATCGGGCGTGCCTATGGTGGTATGGCCGTAAGCATTATAGACTTGACCATATTAAGCTTTTATACAGGGGGAGGACGTAAGGAGTGAGAGCGCTGCCGTGGCCAGAGACGGGACTTGTACAGAAACAATGATTAGATCCATAATGAATGAATGAATACGTTATTCCAGACTCAGAGTTACATATTTGAACGCAATGCATTACACTGCGTGGGCGTCATCGTTTGCGTGATCTTTTGAAGAAACGTAGCGTTGCAAAACCTGGGATGGACTAAGGTGGACCGCCGTCATTGCAGCTCTCTGCTACGTCACTACACTGTCCACATGTTTCACAAATAGAGTTTGAGGAGACGTCGTCAGAGTCTGTATGTTGCTTAAATTCTCCAAAACAGTGGGCGCTAAAGATCAGCGCACGGTAGGCCATTGCATCCAATGAGCTCGAGTTGAAAAAGTATAATGCTTACAGCACCTGGTATTCCCAGGCGGTCACCCATCCAAGTACTAACCAGGCCCGACCCTGCTTAGCTTCCGAGATCAGACGAGATCGGGCGTGCCTAATGGTGGTATGGCCGTAAGCATTTATAGACTTGACCATATTAGCTTTTATACAGGGGGAGGACGTAAGGAGTGAGAGCGCTGCCGTGGCCAGAGACGGGACTTGTACAGAAACAATGATTAGATCCATAATGAATGAATGAATACGTTATTCCAGACTCAGAGTTACATATTTGAACGCAATGCATTACACTGCTTGGGCGTCATCGTTTGCGTGATCTTTTGAAGAAACGTAGCGTTGCAAAACCTGGGATGGACTAAGGTGGACCGCCGTCATTGCAGCTCTCTGCTACATCACTACACTGTCCACATGTTTCACAAATAGAGTTTGAGGAGACGTCGTCAGAGTCTGTATGTTGCTTAAATTCTCCAAAACAGTGGGCGCTAAAGATCAGCGCACGGTAGGCCATTGCATCCAATGAGCTCGAGTTGAAAAAGTATAATGCTTACAGCACCTGGTATTCCCAGGCGGTCACCCATCCAAGTACTAACCAGGCCCGACCCTGCTTAGCTTCCGAGATCAGACGAGATCGGGCGTGCCTAAGGTGGTATGGCCGTAAGCAATTATAGACTTGACCATATTAGCTTTTATACAGGGGGAGGACGTAAGGAGTGAGAGCGCTGCCGTGGCCAGAGACGGGACTTGTACAGAAACAATGATTAGATCCATAATGAATGAATGAATACGTTATTCCAGACTCAGAGTTACATATTTGAACGCAATGCATTACACTGCTTGGGCGTCATCGTTTGCGTGATCTTTTGAAGAAACGTAGCGCTGCAAAACCTGGGATGGACTAAGGTGGACCGCCGTCATTGCAGCTCTCTGCTACGTCACTACACTGTCCACATGTTTCACAAATAGAGTTTGAGGAGACGTCGTCAGAGTCTGTATGTTGCTTAAATTCTCCAAAACAGTGGGCGCTAAAGATCAGCGCACGGTAGGCCATTGCATCCAATGAGCTCGAGTTGAAAAAGTATAATGCTTACAGCACCTGGTATTCCCAGGCGGTCACCCATCCAAGTACTAACCAGGCCCGACCCTGCTTAGCTTCCGAGATCAGACGAGATCGGGCGTGCCTAAGGTGGTATGGCCGTAAGCAATTATAGACTTGACCATATTAGCTTTTATACAGGGGGAGGACGTAAGGAGTGAGAGCGCTGCCGTGGCCAGAGACGGGACTTGTACAGAAACAATGATTAGATCCATAATGAATGAATGAATACGTTATTCCAGACTCAGAGCTACATATTTGAACGCAATGCATTACACTGCTTGGGCGTCATCGTTTGCGTGATCTTTTGAAGAAACGTAGCGTTGCAAAACCTGGGATGGACTAAGGTGGACCGCCGTCATTGCAGCTCTCTGCTACGTCACTACACTGTCCACATGTTTCACAAATAGAGTTTGAGGAGACGTCGTCAGAGTCTGTATGTTGCTTAAATTCTCCAAAACAGTGGGCGCTAAAGATCAGCGCACGGTAGGCCATTGCATCCAATGAGCTCGAGTTGAAAAAGTATAATGCTTACAGCACCTGGTATTCCCAGGCGGTCACCCATCCAAGTACTAACCAGGCCCGACACTGCTTAGCTTCCGAAATCTGACGAGATCGGGCGTGCCTAAGGTGGTATGGCCGTAAGCATTTATAGACTTGACCATATTAGCTTTTATACAGGGGAGGACGTAAGGAGTGAGAGCGCTGCCGTGGCCAGAGACGGGACTTGTACAGAAACAATGATTAGATCCATAATGAATGAATGAATACGTTATTCCAGACTCAGAGCAACATATTTGAACGCAATGCATTACACTGCTTGGGCGTCATCGTTTGCGTGATCTTTTGAAGAAACGTAGCGTTGCAAAACCTGGGATGGACTAAGGTGGACCGCCGTCATTGCAGCTCTCTGCTACAGTCACTACACTGTCCACATGTTTCACAAATAGAGTTTGAGGAGACGTCGTCAGAGTCTGTATGTTGCTTAAATTCTCCAAAACAGTGGGCGCTAAAGATCAGCGCACGGTAGGCATTCCAATGAGCTCGAGTTTGAAAAAGTATAATGCTTACAGCACCTGGTATTCCCAGGCGGTCACCCATCCAAGTACTAACCAGGCCCGACCCTGCTTAGCTTCCGAGATCAGACGAGATCGGCCGTGCCTATGGTGGTATGGCCGTAAGCATTTATAGAATTGACCATATTAGCTTTTATACAGGGGGAGGACGTAAGGAGTGAGAGCGCTGCCGTGGCCAGAGACGGGACTTGTACAGAAACAATGATTAGATCCATAATGAATGAATGAATACGTTATTCCAGACTCAGAGTTACATATTTGAACGCAATGCATTACACTGCTTGGGCGTCATCGTTTGCGTGATCTTTTGAAGAAACGTAGCGTTGCAAAAACCTGCGATGGACTAAGGTGGACCGCCGTCATTGCAGCTCTCTGCTACGTCACTACACTGTCCACATGTTTCACAAATAGAGTTTGAGGAGACGTCGTCAGAGTCTGTATGTTGCTTAAATTCTCCAAAACAGTGGGCGCTAAAGATCAGCGCACGGTAGGCCATTGCATCCAATGAGCTCGAGTTGAAAAAGTATAATGCTTACAGCACCTTGCTAATTCCCAGGCGGTCACCCATCCAAGTACTAACCAGGCCCGACCCTGCTTAACTTCCGAGATCAGACGAGATCGGGCGTGCCCTAAGGTGGTATGGCCGTAAGCATTTATAGACTTGACCATATTAGCTTTTATACAGGGGGAGGACGTAAGGAGTGAGAGCGCTGCCGTGGCCAGAGACGGGACTTGTACAGAAACAATGATTAGATCCATAATGAATGAATGAATACGTTATTCCAGACTCAGAGTTACATATTTGAACGCAATGCATTACACTGCTTGGGCGTCATCGTTTGCGTGATCTTTTGAAGAAACGTAGCGTTGCAAAACCTGGGATGGACTAAGGTGGACCGCCGTCATTGCAGCTCTCTACTACGTCACTACACTGTCCACATGTTTCACAAATAGAGTTTGAGGAGACGTCGTCAGAGTCTGTATGTTGCTTAAATTCTCCAAAACAGTGGGCGCTAAAGATCAGCGCACGGTAGGCCATTGCATCCAATGAGCTCGAGTTGAAAAAGTATAATGCTTACAGCACCTGGTATTCCCAGGCGGTCACCCATCCAAGTACTAACCAGGCCCGACCCTGCTTAGCTTCCGAGATCAGACGAGATCGGGCGTGCCTATGGTGGTATGGCCGTAAGCATTATAGACTTGACCATATTAAGCTTTTATACAGGGGGAGGACGTAAGGAGTGAGAGCGCTGCCGTGGCCAGAGACGGGACTTGTACAGAAACAATGATTAGATCCATAATGAATGAATGAATACGTTATTCCAGACTCAGAGTTACATATTTGAACGCAATGCATTACACTGCTTGGGCGTCATCGTTTGCGTGATCTTTTGAAGAAACGTAGCGTTGCAGAACCTGGGATGGACTAAGGTGGACCGCCGTCATTGCAGCTCTCTGCTACGTCACTACACTGTCCACATGTTTCACAAATAGAGTTTGAGGAGACGTCGTCAGAGTCTGTATGTTGCTTAAATTCTCCAAAACAGTGGGCGCTAAAGATCAGCGCACGGTAGGCCATTGCATCCAATGAGCTCGAGTTGAAAAAGTATAATGCTTACAGCACCTGGTATTCCCAGGCGGTCACCCATCCAAGTACTAACCAGGCCCGACCCTGCTTAGCTTCCGAGATCAGACGAGATCGGGCGTGCCTAAGGTGGTATGGCCGTAAGCAATTATAGACTTGACCATATTAGCTTTTATACAGGGGGAGGACGTAAGGAGTGAGAGCGCTGCCGTGGCCAGAGACGGGACTTGTACAGAAACAATGATTAGATCCATAATGAATGAATGAATACGTTATTCCAGACATAGAGCAACATATTTGAACGCAATGCATTACACTGCTTGGGCGTCATCGTTTGCGTGATCTTTTGAAGAAACGTAGCGTTGCAAAACCTGGGATGGACTAAGGTGGACCGCCGTCATTGCAGCTCTCTGCTACGTCACTACACGGTCCACATGTTTCACAAATAGAGTTTGAGGAGACGTCGTCAGAGTCTGTATGTTGCTTAAATTCTCCAAAACAGTGGGCGCTAAAGATAAGCACGGTAGGCCATTGCATCCAATGAGCTCGAGTTGAAATAGTATAATGCTTACAGCACCTGGTATTCCCAGGCGGTCACCCATCCAAGTACTAACCAGGCCCGACCCTGCTTAGCTTCCGAGATCAGACGAGATCGGGCGTGCCTAAGGTGGTATGGCCGTAAGCATTTATAGACTTGACCATATTAGCTTTTATACAGGGGAGGACGTAAGGAGTGAGAGCGCTGCCGTGGCCAGAGACGGGACTTGTACAGAAACAATGATTAGATCCATAATGAATGAATGAATACGTTATTCCAGACTCAGAGTTACATATTTGAACGCAATGCATTACACTGCTTGGGCGTCATCGTTTGCGTGATCTTTTGAAGAAACGTAGCGTTGCAAAACCTGGGATGGACTAAGGTGGACCGCCGTCATTGCAGCTCTCTGCTACGTCACTACACTGTCCACATGTTTCACAAATAGAGTTTGAGGAGACGTCGTCAGAGTCTGTATGTTGCTTAAATTCTCCAAAACAGTGGGCGCTAAAGATCAGCGCACGGTAGGCCATTGCATCCAATGAGCTCGAGTTGAAATAGTATAATGCTTACAGCACCTGGTATTCCCAGGCGGTCACCCATCCAAGTACTAACCAGGCCCGACCCTGCTTAGCTTCCGAGATCAGACGAGATCGGGCGTGCCTAAGGTGGTATGGCCGTAAGCATTTATAGACTTGACCATATTAGCTTTTATACAGGGGGAGGACGTAAGGAGTGAGAGCGCTGCCGTGGCCAGAGACGGGACTTGTACAGAAACAATGATTAGATCCATAATGAATGAATGAATACGTTATTCCAGACTCAGAGTTACATATTTGAACGCAATGCATTACACTGCTTTGGCGTCATCGTTTGCGTGATCTTTTGAAGAAACGTAGCGTTGCAAAACCTGGGATGGACTAAGGTGGACCGCCGTCATTGCAGCTCTCTGCTACGTCACTACACTGTCCACATGTTTCACAAATAGAGTTTGAGGAGACGTCGTCAGAGTCTGTATGTTGCTTAAATTCTCCAAAACAGTGGGCGCTAAAGATCAGCGCACGGTAGGCCATTGCATCCAATGAGCTCGAGTTGAAATAGTATAATGCTTACAGCACCTGGTATTCCCAGGCGGTCACCCATCCAAGTACTAACCAGGCCCGACCCTGCTTAGCTTCCGAGATCAGACGAGATCGGGCGTGCCTAAGGTGGTATGGCCGTAAGCATTTATAGACTTGACCATATTAGCTTTTATACAGGGTAGGACGTAAGGAGTGAGAGCGCTGCCGTGGCCAGAGACGGGACTTGTACAGAAACAATGATTAGATCCATAATGAATGAATGAATACGTTATTCCAGACTTAGAGTTACATATTTGAACGCAATGCATTACACTGCTTGGGCGTCATCGTTTGCGTGATCTTTTGAAGAAACGTAGCGTTGCAAAACCTGGGATGGACTAAGGTGGACCGCCGTCATTGCAGCTCTCTGCTACGTCACTACACTGTCCACATGTTTCACAAATAGAGTTTGAGGAGACGTCGTCAGAGTCTGTATGTTGCTTAAATTCTCCAAAACAGTGGGCGCTAAAGATCAGCGCACGGTAGGCCATTGCATCCAATGAGCTCGAGTTGAAAAAGTATAATGCTTACAGCACCTGGTATTCCCAGGCGGTCACCCATCCAAGTACTAACCAGGCCCGACCCTGCTTAGCTTCCGAGATCAGACGAGATCGGGCGTGCCTAAGGTGGTATGGCCGTAAGCATTTATAGACTTGACCATATTAGCTTTTATACAGGGGGAGGACGTAAGGAGTGAGAGCGCTGCCGTGGCCAGAGACGGGACTTGTACAGAAACAATGATTAGATCCATAATGAATGAATGAATACGTTATTCCAGACTCAGAGTTACATATTTGAACGCAATGCATTACACTGCTTGGGCGTCATCGTTTGCGTGATCTTTTGAAGAAACGTAGCGTTGCAAAACCTGGGATGGACTAAGGTGGACCGCCGTCATTGCAGCTCTCTGCTACGTCACTACACTGTCCACATGTTTCACAAATAGAGTTTGAGGAGACGTCGTCAGAGTCTGTATGTTGCTTAAATTCTCCAAAACAGTGGGCGCTAAAGATCAGCGCACGGTAGGCCATTGCATCCAATGAGCTCGAGTTGAAAAAGTATAATGCTTACAGCACCTGGTATTCCCAGGCGGTCACCCATCCAAGTACTAACCAGGCCCGACCCTGCTTAGCTTCCGAGATCAGACGAGATCGGGCGTGCCTTTTTTTTATCTTTTTTTATTATCAAAAATATATTCCATTTAATACAATTACGCATTCATTTATACGTAAATCAATAAAAGTAAATGAAAAACAGTCCCACAAATTAAACCACCCTCAGAAACCGCACAAACAATTAACTAAACACACTTTCTCTTTTAAATTAAAAATAAGAACCACACAGCAAAAGCAATATCTTTTCCCGAATACACTTACCCTCGAAATTAAACCGCCCCTCAAACCCAAAGCACAAACCGAACAGCCAAACACAGAATCTTTTAACCTCGACCATTTACCCACAAAATTAAACCACCCCTCATTCGAAAAAACCACACAAAACCAAAATCCCCCAAAAAAAAACCCACTCTCCCACCTCCAAAAATAAGTCACCCCCTTTAAACCACCCAAATCAACCCCAAACGGTGCCCTGCTCAGTCATCCATACAATTCCATTCTCATTCACACCACATACTCCCGCGCTCTCTACAAACATACTCACAAACAAAGCCTCGTCCACAACATACAGCATTCGTAAGTGTCTTTTCCATTCATTCACAAACAGCCTCCATGCATCCAACTTTCTTCTTTCATACAGCGCAAAATTGCGTCTGTTAAAAATCGCCCTCCTTGCGAATCCAAAGATCATATTGATCATTTTCCAATTTCTATATTTCCTACTCACTCCCAAGAGTACAGACAATTCCCACCCCCGTTCCATCCAGCAGTCTCCCACACTGCACCCTCCCAGCAGCCCCTTGATTTTTCCCCAGAATTCCGCTAGCTCGCAACAATGCACAAAAATGTGATTCACGTCTTCATCCCCACTTTCACACACCATACACGTCCTCCCATACACTCCCCTGTGCATTTGGTGCAGGATGATGCATGTGAAAATCCTCCTGTGCCTTATCTTGAAATCAAGATCAAATATTGCATGCGGTGTGTGCGGTATGTTAATGTACTTCCACAAAATGTTGGGTGTAATGTCCGGATATGTGTCTGCCCATTTACTCTCACATGTGGGTTTTTGCACTCTATGTGTCAATGCATGCTTATACCAAATCTGTGTTTTGACATCAGTAATGGCGTGTGTCTCCCCCCCCAGGCACAGGAAGATTCCCACCGCATCATCCTGCCCAACCCTCCCCTTATTTCTAAACCCGTCCCCCCATTCACTCATCACACACTCTTCCACTCTCTCCAACACTTTCACAATCACTCCCCTCCTATATGTTATCCCCTTCCCTCTCATTATCCTAATCACTCTTTCTTTATCCCATCTCCCTCCCCTGTCGACTAGATCTCCCACCCGCTTCAGCCCCGCCCTCTCAAGAGCCACGCTCTTGATGACCCCTCCGCCCCCCTGTTTAAAATATGGGCTGGAGAGGAACGGCAGCCTCATCACAGACGCTCTTGACTCGCATACGAGTGTAGTCTTATCAAACAGCAGGAACCACGCGTTGAGCACCTCCTGGAAGAACCGCGGCAGATGTGCATATGCCGCTGCGTTCTGCGTCTGCAACAAATTGTCATTACTTAAGAGACCAAATGTGCTCAGCCACTGGCTGAAGTGGCCCTTCCAGGCCGCCTCCCGACTTGCATCCCTAAATTTGCCTATCAATTTAGTTCGTAACGCAGTTCTTTTTGCGAGTACGTCCATCAATCCTAGCCCACCCTGATCATTGACCCTTATCAGCGTTCTATGCGCTATACTGGCTGCTTTGCTCCTCCAAATAAAGTCTCTAACGACTTTAGCAATCTTCTGCTCAGCCCAAGTCGGAAGCGCACAAGTGCTCAAGGCATGGTTCACCTGCGACAACACTAGAGCATTGGTGACGGCCACCCTTCCCCTCAACAGCAGACCCCTAGCCCTCCACATATTCAGGGTCTTTTGCATACGCCCAATAACCTCCTTCCACGTCAAATCATCGCATTCATTCTCATCACTACCAACATACACTCCGAGCACTTTTCTTTTATTCTCCACTACTTTGAATCCCCATTTGTTATTTAGGTCTTTGTTCCTACCCATCCCCATTATTTCAGACTTTTCCATATTAATTTTTGCTCCTGAAGCTCTCTCATAAGTTGCTATATGTTTCAACACTATATCAACATCATTCTCACTTTTAACCATTACATTAATATCATCCGCATACTGCATTAAACTAATTTTTCCCTTACCTATTCCACACACTCTTTTATCATTCAAAATTAAAGCCGCCAACGGCTCCGCCACCATGCTGTAGAGCAGTGCTGACATTGGGCAGCCCTGCCTCACTGACCTCTTGACATCGAAAGAGTCAGTCAGAGCACCGTTACACTTAATTTTACTCTTAGCCCCCCCATAGAGCAAACCCACCCACCCCCTTAATTTAGTCCCAAATCCAAGTTTCTCCAGTACCCTCCCCAAAAAATCCTGATCCACCCTATCAAACGCTTTGTTTAAATCAATCCCCAGCCACAATCCTCCCACCCCTTCCATATCTCTTACTACCTGTTTTATTGTTATTATCGAATCCCCAATGTCCCTCCCCGGAATGCTATACGCTTGAGTTGGACCTATTACTGAACCTATTACCTCCCTCATTCTATTCGCAAGTATCTTAGCAATTATTTTATAGTCAGTGTTGAGTAGACTGATTGGCCTATAGTTATCAAGATTTTTGTTATCACCCTTATTTTTATAAAAAATCGTAATTATGCCTAATCCCATACTCTCCGGGAGCCAGCCTGTTTTCTCCACATACTTGCAGAGTTTTTTCAACCACCGGAGCCAGAATTCCCTTAAAGCCGACGTAAAACTCGGCTGTCAGACCATCACTCCCCGGGCTCTTATTCTTGTTTAGTCCATCAATAGCACTATAAATCTCTTGCACAGAAAATTCACAATCGCACCAAGCACTATCCTCTCTACTTAAAGTCCTCTCCAGTGCCTCTAAGGCCTCTCCCACACTATCCTCATCACATGCATCTTTTTTAAATAAACACTCATAATAATCCCTAACTACTTTTAATATCTCTTCCTTATCAGTTATTATTTGACCATTATTATCTAATACTTCCTTTATCTCCGTTTTATTTTGTTTTTGTTTTTCCAAACCCAGGAAAAAGGCTGTGCTCCTTTCCCCTTCATACATATATTGAATCCTGCTTCTAATAGCAGCCCCTCTACACTTCGCTACCTCTAAGGCACTCAATTTTTCTTTTAAATCCACATATTTTTCCGTACATATATTACCCTCCTCATCTAACAGTTTAATTTCCTCATTTAGTTGTTTTCTCAAATGAACCTCCTCTGCATTTTCCCTTTTCCTTTTTTTCTATACCATACCTGACACATTTGTTTTTAATTCTTATTTTCACACTCTCCCACCACACACTCATATTCGCATCATCATTCCATTCATCCATCATTCTCTTCAAAAAAAACCCCATGCTCTTCACAAACACAGCATCTCCCAAAAAGCTGGCATTAAAGCACCAAGGCCTCTGGTTAACACTCCCTCCCCTCCCTCCCACCTCTAACCTAATCCCCGCGTGGTCACTCCAAGTATTATTGATGTATTCCACACTCTTAATTAATTTAACATTACCACTTTGTACCAACACAAAGTCAATTCTACTCTGTTTCAGAGTATTAGCAACAAGTTGCCTCCTTGAAAAAACCCTTTTCCACGGGTGTAGGACTCTCCATATGTCTACCAATTGATAGTTCTCCATCAAATCCCTAAGGGTTCGCCTAGTGCTGTCCCCTTTAAACGTATTGTTCCTCGACAAATCAGACCGAGTCAAAATAACATTAAAATCCCCCACAATCATACAGTTAGGGTTGCACCACACATTCAAACCAGCCAAAAAAAACCCTCCTCTCCTTCTCCCCATTGGGTGCATATAAATTAATTATTCTAAGTTCCCTCCCCTCATAAACACAATCAACAACTAACAACCTCCCCTCTAAATCTCTATGAACTAAATTAATCCCCGTTATTTTAGCACTATTAAAGCATATCGCCACTCCCCTGGCCCTGGGAGTCCCTTCAGAAACATAAATCTGGCCTTTCCACTGCTTTCTACTCATATTCAGTAGGTTGTCATCCCACCTAGTTTCCTGCAAACACAAAATATCAGCTCTTATGTCCAATATGGCATTTCTTTTATATTCAGTTCTCAAACCGTTCGCATTCAGGGAAAAGATAACCAAAGCCATAAATAATAAAAATAAAATAAGGAAAAACCAACGAAAAAGAGCCAGCTAGCACATTAACCTTCATCAAAAAAATTAACAATTCTTGTTCTTCTTCCCCCTCCCCTCCGTTTCTTGCCCCGCGGACAGCCTTCTTTTCGCCTCCCTTAGCTCCTCCATGTCCATATCACTCCCCGAGCTCCCCTCCCTCCCAGTATTATCAACAAAATCCCCACTCTCACCCACCTCATCATTGCCCCAAGTCATTTTAAGTATAGTTTTCCCCGTCCCATCCCCAAACATTCTTACCCCTTCCCGTCTTTCACCTCTGCCTCTCGCGCTCCTGTCTCCCTTCCGCCGCGGCAGGCCCTCGCTCCGCTCTCCCCTCAGGTCCGCAGGCTGGCCCGAGGTGAGCTCCTCCTCCAACAACGTGGGGAATTCCTCCCCCCCAGAGGCACCGTCCCGGTCCATGCTCGCGCCCATGCCCTCCTCCTCGTCCTCACCACCACCGTCGTCCGGCGCCCCCGGTTCACTGCCATCCAGCTCGCCGCCATCCTCCTCCGCCTCCTTCTCCACCGGGCATATACAGTCTCTCTCTCTCCTCCGGCATGTCAGACACTTTACCACCCCTGTGGCACACTCCCGAGCGTAGTGGCCCTGGCATCCGCAATTATGGCAGGTGAAATCCGGGCACTCACGCAGGATGTGGCCCGGCTGCATACAGCTCCTACATACCTTCATCTGACGGTCATGGATTACTCTAAAGTATTCAACACCCGTTGCCGTGTTGAATTTAGTAGAATATGGCAAGGATTGCACGAGCTCATTAAATTTGACCCGTACAATCCTTGTTCCATCGGCAATATTGGTGCCCGGCCACATCCTCCTCTTAATAGACGAAATCGCCCGGACTCCCCACCCACTTAGTTTATCCAGGATTTCGTCATCAGAAGTGTATGCTGGCAGGGTAAGAAAAGAGACCACCAGCTCGTCATTGCAAAGTTCTCTGGCAGTAATCCTAGTGTTGTGTATTTTAAACCCATCGAGCAGACGGTCCTTCCCCCTCTCTCCGCACACCGTCACCTCCAGCTTCCCGAGGGCCAGCACCCTACAGGCCCTTATTTCTCCGCACACAACCGCCATAGCCTTCATTAATTCTCCTATGGGTATAACGTCCCCGCACTGCTCCACGCAAACCGTGAGCCTCCTCTCATACTTGCGCTCTATCTTCTTTATCCCGTCCACTGTTTCTCCACCAGCCACCTGCTCATGCCTGCCTCCAGCCGCCTTGCCGTTCCCATCTCCCCCGCTCTCTCCTTCTCTCCTTTCTCCTCCCGACTCCTCCGCAATACTCCTTCCTCCTCGCAACCCGCCAGCTTTTCCGTCCTCCTCCACCTCACGTCCTGCTCCATTCACCGTCCCTCCAGCACGCTGCCCGCCGGCACTCATTTCCCCCGGTGGCTTCGCCGAAGCTAGGCCCCGGATCATTCTCGCCTCCACAGTTGCAAACGAACAAAAACGACTGAAAAAAAATATATATAATAACTCAGGGCAATCCCCCAACAGTCTATGACTGCGGGGGACGAAAAAAAACACAAAATAACTGGGTTGTTAGACCAGATAGCAATACTCCAAAGAAAACTCTCTCCACCAAAACAAACAATTTACCATGCGGCTGTCCAAAAACACTACGTACTCCGACACTGTAGGGGGCGCCAGGGTGGTATGGCCGTAAGCAATTATAGACTTGACCATATTAGCTTTTATACAGGGGGAGGACGTAAGGAGTGAGAGCGCTGCCGTGGCCAGAGACGGGACTTGTACAGAAACAATGATTAGATCCATAATGAATGAATGAATACGTTATTCCAGACTCAGAGGTACATATTTGAACGCAATGCATTACACTGCTTTGGCGTCATCGTTTGCGTGATCTTTAGAAGAAACGTAGCGTTGCAAAACCTGGGATGGACTAAGGTGGACCGCCGTCATTGCAGCTCTCTGCTACGTCACTACACTGTCCACATGTTTCACAAATAGAGTTTGAGGAGACGTCGTCAGAGTCTGTATGTTGCTTAAATTCTCCAAAACAGTGGGCGCTAAAGATCAGCGCACGGTAGGCCATTGCATCCAATGAGCTCGAGTTGAAAAAGTATAATGCTTACAGCACCTGGTATTCCCAGGCGGTCACCCATCCAAGTACTAACCAGGCCCGACCCTGCTTAGCTTCCGAGATCAGACGAGATCGGGCGTGCCTATGGTGGTATGGCCGTAAGCATTTATAGACTTGACCATATTAGCTTTTATACAGGGGGAGGACGTAAGGAGTGAGAGCGCTGCCGTGGCCAGAGACGGGACTTGTACAGAAACAATGATTAGATCCATAATGAATGAATGAATACGTTATTCCAGACTCAGAGTTACATATTTGAACGCAATGCATTACACTGCTTGGGCGTCATCGTTTGCGTGATCTTTTGAAGAAACGTAGCGTTGCAAAACCTGGGATGGACTAAGGTGGACCGCCGTCATTGCAGCTCTCTGCTACGTCACTACACTGTCCACATGTTTCACAAATAGAGCTTGAGGAGACGTCGTCAGAGTCTGTATGTTGCTTAAATTCTCCAAAACAGTGGGCGCTAAAGATCAGCGCACGGTAGGCCATTGCATCCAATGAGCTCGAGTTGAAAAAGTATAATGCTTACAGCACCTGGTATTCCCAGGCGGTCACCCATCCAAGTACTAACCAGGCCCGACCCTGCTTAGCTTCCGAGATCAGACGAGATCGGGCGTGCCTAAGGTGGTATGGCCGTAAGCAATTTATAGACTTGACCATATTAGCTTTTATACAGGGGGAGGACGTAAGGAGTGAGAGCGCTGCCGTGGCCAGAGACGGGACTTGTACAGAAACAATGATTAGATCCATAATGAATGAATGAATACGTTATTCCAGACTCAGAGTTACATATTTGAACGCAATGCATTACACTGCTTGGGCGTCATCGTTTGCGTGATCTTTGAAGAAACGTAGCGTTGCAGAACCTGGGATGGACTAAGGTGGACCGCCGTCATTGCAGCTCTCTGCTACGTCACTACACTGTCCACATGTTTCACAAATAGAGTTTGAGGAGACGTCGTCAGAGTCTGTATGTTGCTTAAATTCTCCAAAACAGTGGGCGCTAAAGATCAGCGCACGGTAGGCCATTGCATCCAATGAGCTCGAGTTGAAAAAGTATAATGCTTACAGCACCTGGTATTCCCAGGCGGTCACCCATCCAAGTACTAACCAGGCCCGACCCTGCTTAGCTTCCGAGATCAGACGAGATCGGGCGTGCCTATGGTGGTATGGCCGTAAGCATTATAGACTTGACCATATTAAGCTTTTATAAAGGGGGAGGACGTAAGGAGTGAGAGCGCTGCCGTGGCCAGAGACGGGACTTGTACAGAAACAATGATTAGATCCATAATGAATGAATGAATACGTTATTCCAGACTCAGAGTTACATATTTGAACGCAATGCATTACACTGCTTGGGCGTCATCGTTTGCGTGATCTTTTGAAGAAACGTAGCGTTGCAGAACCTGGGATGGACTAAGGTGGACCGCCGTCATTGCAGCTCTCTGCTACGTCACTACACTGTCCACATGTTTCACAAATAGAGTTTGAGGAGACGTCGTCAGAGTCTGTATGTTGCTTAAATTCTCCAAAACAGTGGGCGCTAAAGATCAGCGCACGGTAGGCCATTGCATCCAATGAGCTCGAGTTGAAAAAGTATAATGCTTACAGCACCTGGTATTCCCAGGCGGTCACCCATCCAAGTACTAACCAGGCCCGACCCTGCTTAGCTTCCGAGATCAGACGAGATCGGGCGTGCCTAATGGTGGTATGGCCGTAAGCATTATAGACTTGACCATATAAGCTTTTATACAGGGGGAGGACGTAAGGAGTGAGAGCGCTGCCGTGGCCAGAGACGGGACTTGTACAGAAACAATGATTAGATCCATAATGAATGAATGAATACGTTATTCCAGACTCAGAGTTACATATTTGAACGCAATGCATTACACTGCTTGGGCGTCATCGTTTGCGTGATCTTTTGAAGAAACGTAGCGTTGCAGAAACCTGGGATGGAGTAAGGTGGACCGCCGTCATTGCAGCTCTCTGCTACGTCACTACACTGTCCACATGTTTCACAAATAGAGTTTGAGGAGACGTCGTCAGAGTCTGTATGTTGCTTAAATTCTCCAAAACAGTGGGCGCTAAAGATCAGCGCACGGTAGGCCATTGCATCCAATGAGCTCGAGTTGAAAAAGTATAATGCTTACAGCACCTGGTATTCCCAGGCGGTCACCCATCCAAGTACTAACCAGGCCCGACCCTGCTTAGCTTCCGAGATCAGACGAGATCGGGCGTGCCTAAGGTGGTATGGCCGTAAGCAATTATAGACTTGACCATATTAGCTTTTATACAGGGGGAGGACGTAAGGAGTGAGAGCGCTGCCGTGGCCAGAGACGGGACTTGTACAGAAACAATGATTAGATCCATAATGAATGAATGAATACGTTATTCCAGACTCAGAGCCTACATATTTGAACGCAATGCATTACACTGCTTGGGCGTCATCGTTTGCGTGATCTTTTGAAGAAACGTAGCGTTGCAAACCTGGGATGGACTAAGGTGGACCGCCGTCATTGCAGCTCTCTGCTACGTCACTACACTGTCCACATGTTTCACAAATAGAGTTTGAGGAGACGTCGTCAGAGTCTATATGTTGCTTAAATTCTCCAAAACAGTGGGCGCTAAAGATCAGCGCACGGTAGGCCATTGCATCCAATGAGCTCGAGTTGAAAAAGTATAATGCTTATAGCACCTGGTATTCCCAGGCGGTCACCCATCCAAGTACTAACCAGGCCCGACCCTGCTTAGCTTCCGAGATCAGACGAGATCGGGCGTGCCTAAGGTGGTATGGCCGTAAGCAATTATAGACTTGACCATATTAGCTTTTATACAGGGGGAGGACGTAAGGAGTGAGAGCGCTGCCGTGGCCAGAGACGGGACTTGTACAGAAACAATGATTAGATCCATAATGAATGAATGAATACGTTATTCCAGACTCAGAGTTACATATTTGAACGCAATGCATTACACTGCTTTGGCGTCATCGTTTGCGTGATCTTTAGAAGAAACGTAGCGTTGCAAAACCTGGGATGGACTAAGGTGGACCGCCGTCATTGCAGCTCTCTGCTACATCACTACACTGTCCACATGTTTCACAAATAGAGTTTGAGGAGACGTCGTCAGAGTCTGTATGTTGCTTAAATTCTCCAAAACAGTGGGCGCTAAAGATCAGCGCACGGTAGGCCATTGCATTCAATGAGCTCGAGTTGAAATAGTGTAATGCTTACAGCACTTGGTAATCCCAGGCGGTCACCCATCCAAGTACTAACCAGGCCCGACCCTGCTTAGCTTCCGCGATCAGACGAGATCGGGCGTGCCTATGGTGGTACGGCCGTAAGCCTTTATAGACTTGACCATGTAAGCTTTTATACAGGGGGAGGACGTAAGGAGTGAGAGCGCTGCCGTGGCCAGAGACGGGACTTGTACAGAAACAATGATTAGATCCATAATGAATGAATGAATACGTTATTCCAGACTCAGAGCAACATATTTGAACGCAATGCATTACACTGCTTGGGCGTCATCGTTTGCGTGATCTTTTGAAGAAACGTAGCGTTGCAAAACCTGGGATGGACTAAGGTGGACCGCCGTCATTGCAGCTCTCTACTACGTAACTACACTGTCCACATGTTTCACAAATAGAGTTTGAGGAGACGTCGTCAGAGTCTGTATGTTGCTTAAATTCTCCAAAACAGTGGGCGCTAAAGATCAGCGCACGGTAGGCCATTGCATCCAATGAGCTCGAGTTGAAATAGTATAATGCTTACAGCACCTGGTATTCCCAGGCGGTCACCCATCCAAGTACTAACCAGGCCCGACCCTGCTTAGCTTCCGAGATCAGACGAGATCGGGCGTGCCTAAGGTGGTATGGCCGTAAGCAATTATAGACTTGACCATATTAGCTTTTATACAGGGGGAGGACGTAAGGAGTGAGAGCGCTGCCGTGGCCAGAGACGGGACTTGTACAGAAACAATGATTAGATCCATAATGAATGAATGAATACGTTATTCCAGACTCAGAGCAACATATTTGAACGCAATGCATTACACTGCTTGGGCGTCATCGTTTGCGTGATCTTTTGAAGAAACGTAGCGTTGCAAAACCTGGGATGGACTAAAGTGGACCGCCGTCATTGCAGCTCTCTACTACGTCACTACACTGTCCACATGTTTCACAAATAGAGTTTGAGGAGACGTCGTCAGAGTCTGTATGTTGCTTAAATTCTCCAAAACAGTGGGCGCTAAAGATCAGCGCACGGTAGGCCATTGCATCCAATGAGCTCGAGTTGAAATAGTATAATGCTTACAGCACCTGATATTCCCAGGCGGTCACCCATCCAAGTACTAACCAGCCCCGACCCTGCTTAGCTTCCGAGATCAGACGAGATCGGGCGTGCCTAAGGTGGTATGGCCGTAAGCATTTATAGACTTGACCATATTAGCTTTTATACAGGAGGAGGACGTAAGGAGTGAGAGCGCTGCCGTGGCCAGAGACGGGACTTGTACAGAAACAATGATTAGATCCATAATGAATAAATGAATACGTCATTCCAGACTCAGAGTTACATATTTGAACGCAATGCATTACACTGCTTGGGCGTCATCGTTTGCGTGATCTTTTGAAGAAACGTAGCGTTGCAGAACCTGGGATGGACTAAGGTGGACCGCCGTCACTGCAGCTCTCTGCTACGTCACTACACTGTCCACATGTTTTACAAATAGAGTTTGAGGAGACGTCGTCAGAGTCTGTATGTTGCTTAAATTCTCCAAAACAGTGGGCGCTAAAGATCAGCGCACGGTAGGCCATTGCATCCAATGAGCTCGAGTTGAAAAAGTATAATGCTTACAGCACCAGGTATTCCCAGGCGGTCACCCATCCAAGTACTAACCAGGCCCGACCCTGCTTAGCTTCCGAGATCAGACGAGATCGGGCGTGCCTAAGGTGGTATGGCCGTAAGCATATATAAATTTGACCATATTAGCTTTTATACAGGGGGAGGACGTAAGGAGTGAGAGCGCTGCCGTGGCCAGAGACGGGACTTGTACAGAAACAATGATTAGATCCATAATGAATGAATGAATACGTTATTCCAGACTCAGAGTTACATATTTGAACGCAATGCATTACACTGCTTGGGCGTCATCGTTTGCGTGATCTTTTGAAGAAACGTAGCGTTGCAAAACCTGGGATGGACTAAGGTGGACCGCCGTCATTGCAGCTCTCTGCTACATCACTACACTGTCCACATGTTTCACAAATAGAGTTTGAGGAGACGTCGTCAGAGTCTGTATGTTGCTTAAATTCTCCAAAACAGTGGGCGCTAAAGATCAGCGCACGGTAGGCCATTGCATCCAATGAGCTCGAATTGAAATAGTATGATGCTTACAGCACCTAGTATTCCCAGGCGGTCACCCATCCAAGTACTAACCAGTCCCGACCCTGCTTAACTTCTGAGATCAGATGAGATCGGGCGTGCCCAAGGTGGTATGGCCGTAAGCATTTATAGACTTGACCATATTAGCTTTTATACAGGAGGAGGACGTAAGGAGTGAGAGCGCTGCCGTGGCCAGAGACGGGACTTGTACAGAAACAATGATTAGATCCATAATGAATGAATGAATACGTTATTCCAGACTCAGAGTTACATATTTGAACGCAATGCATTACACTGCTTGGGCGTCATCGTTTGCGTGATCTTTTGAAGAAACGTAGCGTTGCAAAACCTGGGATGGACTAAGGTGGACCGCCGTCATTGCAGCTCTCTGCTACGTCACTACACTGTCCACATGTTTCACAAATAGAGTTTGAGGAGACATCGTCAGAGTCTATATGTTGCTTAAATTCTCCAAAACAGTGGGCGCTAAAGATCAGCGCACGGTAGGCCATTGCATCGAATGAGCTCGAGTTGAAAAAGTATAATGCTTACAGCACCTGGTATTCCCAGGCGGTCACCCATCCAAGTACTAACCAGGCCCGACCCTGCTTTGCTTCCGAGATCAGACGAGATCGGGCGTGCCCAAGGTGGTATGGCCATAAGCATTTATAGACTTGACCATATTAGCTTTTATACAGGAGGAGGACGTAAAGAGTGAGAGCGCTGCCGTGGCCAGGGACGGGACTTGTACAGAAACAATGATTAGATCCATAATGAATGAATGAATACGTTATTCCAGACTCAGAGTTACATATTTGAACGCAATGCATTACACTGCTTGGGCGTCATCGTTTGCGTGATCTTTTGAAGAAACGTAGCGTTGCAAAACCTGGGATGGACTAAGGTGGACCGCCGTCACTGCAGCTCTCTGCTACGTCACTACACTGTCCACATGTTTTACAAATAGAGTTTGAGGAGACGTCGTCAGAGTCTGTATGTTGCTTAAATTCTCCAAAACAGTGGGCGCTAAAGATCAGCGCACGGTAGGCCATTGCATCCAATGAGCTCGAGTTGAAAAAGTATAATGCTTACAGCACCAGGTATTCCCAGGCGGTCACCCATCCAAGTACTAACCAGGCCCGACCCTGCTTAGCTTCCGAGATCAGACGAGATCGGGCGTGCCTAAGGTGGTATGGCCGTAAGCATATATAAACTTGACCATATTAGCTTTTATACAGGGGGAGGACGTAAGGAGTGAGAGCGCTGCCGTGGCCAGAGACGGGACTTGTACAGAAACAATGATTAGATCCATAATGAATGAATGAATACGTTATTCCAGACTCAGAGTTACATATTTGAACGCAATGCATTACACTGCTTGGGCGTCATCGTTTGCGTGATCTTTTGAAGAAACGTAGCTTTGCAAAACCTGGGATGGACTAAGGTGGACCGCCGTCATTGCAGCTCTCTGCTACATCACTACACTGTCCACATGTTTCACAAATAGAGTTTGAGGAGACGTCGTCAGAGTCTGTATGTTGCTTAAATTCTCCAAAACAGTGGGCGCTAAAGATCAGCGCACGGTAGGCCATTGCATCCAATGAGCTCGAGTTGAAATAGTATGATGCTTACAGCACCTGGTATTCCCAGGCGGTCACCCATCCAAGTACTAACCAGGCCCGACCCTGCTTAACTTCTGAGATCAGATGAGATCGTGCGTGCCCAAGGTGGTATGGCCGTAAGCATTTATAGACTTGACCATATTAGCTTTTATACAGGAGGAGGACGTAAGGAGTGAGAGCGCTGCCGTGGCCAGAGACGGGACTTGTACAGAAACAATGATTAGATCCATAATGAATGAATGAATACGTTATTCCAGACTCAGAGTTACATATTTGAACGCAATGCATTACACTGCTTGGGCGTCATCGTTTGCGTGATCTTTTGAAGAAACGTAGCGTTGCAAAACCTGGGATGGACTAAGGTGGACCGCCGTCATTGCAGCTCTCTGCTACGTCACTACACTGTCCACATGTTTCACAAATAGAGTTTGAGGAGACATCGTCAGAGTCTATATGTTGCTTAAATTCTCCAAAACAGTGGGCGCTAAAGATCAGCGCACGGTAGGCCATTGCATCGAATGAGCTCGAGTTGAAAAAGTATAATGCTTACAGCACCTGGTATTCCCAGGCGGTCACCCATCCAAGTACTAACCAGGCCCGACCCTGCTTTGCTTCCGAGATCAGACGAGATCGGGCGTGCCCAAGTTGGTAAGGCCGTAAGCATTTATAGACTTGACCATATTAGCTTTTATACAGGAGGAGGACGTAAAGAGTGAGAGCGCTGCCGTGGCCAGGGACGGGACTTGTACAGAAACAATGATTAGATCCATAATGAATGAATGAATACGTTATTCCAGACTCAGAGTTACATATTTGAACGCAATGCATTACACTGCTTGGGCGTCATCGTTTGCGTGATCTTTTGAAGAAACGTAGCGTTGCAAAACCTGGGATGGACTAAGGTGGACCGCCGTCATTGCAGCTCTCTGCTACGTCACTACACTGTCCACATGTTTCACAAATAGAGTTTGAGGAGACGTCGTCAGAGTCTATATGTTGCTTAAATTCTCCAAAACAGTGGGCGCTAAAGATCAGCGCACGGTAGGCCATTGCATCCAATGAGCTCGAGTTGAAAAAGTATAATGCTTACAGCACCTGGTATTCCCAGGCGGTCACCCATCCAAGTACTAACCAGGCCCGACCCTGCTTAGCTTCCGAGATCAGACGAGATCGGGCATGCCTAAGGTGGTATGGCCGTAAGCAAATATAGACTTGACCATATTAGCTTTTATACAGGGGGAGGACGTAAGGAGTGAGAGCGCTGCCGTGGCCAGAGACGGGACTTGTACAGAAACAATGATTAGATCCATAATGAATGAATAAATACGTTATTCCAGACTCAGAGTTACATATTTGAACGCAATGCATTACACTGCTTTGGCGTCATCGTTTGCGTGATCTTTAGAAGAAACGTAGCGTTGCAAAACCTGGGATGGACTAAGGTGGACCGCCGTCATTGCAGCTCTCTGCTACGTCACTACACTGTCCACATGTTTCACAAATAGAGCTTGAGGAGACGTCGTCAGAGTCTGTATGTTGCTTAAATTCTCCAAAACAGTGGGCGCTAAAGATCAGCGCACGGTAGGCCATTGCATCCAATGAGCTCGAGTTGAAAAAGTATAATGCTTACAGCACCTGGTATTCCCAGGCGGTCACCCATCCAAGTACTAACCAGGCCCGACCCTGCTTAGCTTCCGAGATCAGACGATGTTAGATTTCAGCTTATTTCTAAACTGTTCGGACAGACTCTGCGTTGTGTATTTTCAGTCGTAGTAGTAATTCTTGAAGTCGAAAACAAAGCAGCTTGACAGGTTGGATTAGAGGGTTGAATAGATGGTTTATTCCAGGATGTACAGCGAGATACAGACTTAGGTTGAATAATCTATAGTGGACCCGGTGGTCGATGACTTGTTCCTCGGCTGTCGAAACCCTCTACTCGTCGAACCAAAGGGTTGGGGCGAGTATTATACAAAAAGGGGATACAGGAATAACACGTGAACAGACGCACTCTCAGCCTTGATAAGGTATCTGGCCCTGGCCATGTCCCGGAGGACCAGGTTCAACCTTGTTGAAACATAACAATGGCAGAATGTTGGGGATAACACCTTGTATCAGTATGAGAGGCCCTGGCCTGTTCCTAGACTAGAAATGTGAAGGATGAGAGAGACACTAAAATACACCAACATTCTACATTCCTCCCTCTTGATCATACTAAACATAGTTTAAAGATCACCAACAAAAAGAGAATTCAGTGTATTTTCTGGTGACCCATTAATAATTAACTAAATCAATGAAAGAAAGCATAAAAGGCAAAAGACAAGTAAATTTAAATCATACACAAGTAAACCAGGTGTAGGCCACTATAATAAACAAAATAACAAACTCATTAGGTTACACATGATTAAACCAAAACAGATACAAATTTTAAAGAATCAAGAAGGTCAACTGTCCAGGCCCCTCCCTCTGCTTGGCAGTGAAGCTCCACCATTCTTCAATAGCTTCCACTGTTCCCAGCAGAAGGAAGTGGTTCCGTTCCTCTAAACAAAATTAATGGCCTCAGTGGAAGGCCTAGCCTTAGAAACGTTGCGAAGTCTGGGGCACCAGACCTTGCGATGGGGTGGGCTCTCTAACACAGCCACCCTAAGGGGGGCTAACAAGATCGGGGCAGTCCCCGGGGGGGTCGGTCGGGGGGCGGTCATTCGGTGAAACACACAGAGAGCTATCTTGACGACCACATAGAGCATAATAACGGGAAGGACAAACGGCTGTAAGATTTGGACTATCTGATTGTGACGCCATAGTTTGGAATGATAGCAGCAAAGACTCTCTGAGTTGGAGTAGCAACTGCACGCTTAGATCTAATTGTAGCATTACTCTTCAAATGTTCCTCTGACACAATCTCCAAAGCAGGCACTATATAGGCGACATAACATGAACCACTCCAATTAGGAGGCAGATATGAATAAGCGTCCTGTCCACACACAAACATGGTCCCATTTACCGCAGGTAAGGCATCAGTGGCAATCGTTTGGCCAGGTGAATCACCAGGACTGGGGGTAGGGGGACATTCACCGAAAGATTCTTCTCTGATATGGAAACCTGTTTCTGGCCCACAATAGCTGAATATGAACACACACTCTTACCCATATCCCGCCCCTTCCCTTCATTGGTCCAACAAATGACACCCTTAGGAGCATAGCTCAATTTGATCTTAATTGGGGGGCCTGCATCCATTGGGACAGTGTAATAGGAAACCTGTGGTGCTGCTACAGATCCAGATCTAGGGTTACCTCTGATGACATCATGTTTATAAGCTGCGACATACTCGGGGATGGTGAACGGGACAGCGAGGTAAGGATATACCTGAGATGAAGCTGGCATAAGCCCACAAACCCAACATGACTGCTCCCTTTTAGCCTTAGCTAACCCATGGGCAGTTTGTAAAAATGTGTTATCTTTGTGGATTACATCATGGCTGTCAAATGAACAATTTCCCCCTGTAAATAGATGGCACAACAACATCCCAAACAATACTGGTAACATCATGACTCAGTTGGTTTTGAGTAGCAGTTGCAACAGAGTTCTTTTCAAGTTGATGGATGGCCACCGCAGGTGTGATGGGGGATGAGGATGAAAGTTCGTAGTAGGGCGTCAGGACAAACACAGACACAGTTCAGTTCAAGGACTCATCAAGTGTCCGTGTCTCCTGGATCTCCCAGGTACGATGAAACATGAAACAAAGAAAAAGTGCAGTATCAGTCATGGGGGAGGCATTGTCACAGCCTCCAACATTAATGATGATCAACTATGTTTGTAATTGTCTTAATGATTCGATAAACAATGAAAAATGATCATACAAAAATAAATCGCTTGATTCAAAAATGGTTATATCAGTAATCAGTAATCAGTCATCATAGTTCTCAATAAACCTTGTGTGAATGAATGAATGATTGAACCTTTGTTCAAAAATAAAACAAAACAAACAAAATGTTCTAAAGCTGAGCAGTTGTGTCAAGAAGGAACCAACATGAACTTAGATAGGCAGTGACAAAAGTCCTAGCATCTTTCGAAGACTAACCTCTTGTGAAAATAAAGGAATGAAAATAACAAACACTCAAACACTCCCTACTCTTCACCCCGTATCAGTTAGTTTGCGTGCCAAATCTAACGAGTGTCATTCCAAGTTGGTGTTATTGTTGGTTTCCGACAATGAATCGCATATGCGGCTGAGTTCTTCACCACTCTGCGACTGTAATTTCTTCCATAGTTCCTTCATTTTGTCTGAGCGGTTTTCTTCCCCTACTCTCTCGTTGGAGCGGTCACGGTACATCTTTCGAGGGGCTTTACATTCTCTTATCCAGTGTCCAATTTGTCCACAGTTGTGGCATGGTCGAGGTTCTTTCTGTCTGTCTGACTGGGGGAATCGTCCTCTGTCCCTGTTGGACTGGGGGAATCTTTCTCGTTCCCTTGCCATTCCCTTCTTCTCGTCCACCAGGAATCGAATCCTGACTTCTTCATCTCGATCCACCTTTTCTCCGAATTCCTTGATCTCTGCCATTGTGCTGCTTCGGTTGTCCCAGCCGGGAAACCTTGTCTTTACTCCCCTTCGGATCTCCGGCAGTACCTGCTGGAGGTACATGGTCTTCAGAGGCAAGTCCTGTGACTGGTCGATGGTGTCCATATCATATTCAGTTTGGCCTGAGTGCAGCAAATAACATTCGAAGAAGCGCTCGTTGAACTGGTCCAGACTCTCGTCTTCCTTCTGCAAACAACGTGTGATTGTTGTCCAGTTGACCTGTGCCTTGGAGTGCTTTTGGATCCACGCCTTTATGGCCTCCCATCCCTTCTCTGGTCTCATTCCGTCTTCTCCAAGGGCATCTTCCACCTCGTATCGAATCTGGGTGCGCTCAGTGCTGCTCAGGTGTTTGAACAATATGGCAAGCCCATCGTAGGGGTGGAGTTCGTACAGAAGCATCAGTTGTTTCAGTTTCATCCATGGCTGTAGGCCTGCTTTCTTTGGGTGGTCGATCTCCGCACTCCATTTTTCGATGTTTTTCGGGCTGGAGGGTTCATAGAGGATTGTGCGACCCTCAGCGCTTTCTATCTTCTTCAAGGGCCTGAGGTTAACTATTTCGTCTTTCTCATCAACCTTGTTCAGACAGGCAATGCTCACTGCCCTCTTGTGGGCAGACTTGCGAAGACGCTCTCCCTCTTTGTCTTCTTCTTCACTCTCCTCTTCCTTGGATGTGGTCTTGATGTGTGGTGTGATTGCGCCTCCCATCACGCTGCAGTGCGGTTGTATGTTGTCATCAAATCCTCCAATGCGTGATTCATTCTTAGTCACTGCTCCAGGCCTCACCTGGGAGAATTGTTGTATTGGGGGGTTCGGATGCAGAAATTGTTGTGGGATGGAGGAATGTGGTGTGATTGGGGAGAATTGGGGAAATTGTTGTGAAACACACAGAGTGTGTTGTACAGGGGGAGCATAGTCAGGTGGGGCAGATGGATTTCCCTTCCGTGGCACGTGGGGGGTACTGCAGATGACCGGGTACTCGCCTATAAAGCTGTTGACGGCTGAGAGAACACTGTGTCTTGACTCCTGTAAACCACCAGGTGGCGACGATGGCTGCATCGGGAAGATGTATTCCCCATCTGGGCCACACGATGGCAGTGTGGGGTACATGCGACCATAGACTCCCAAAACTCCCCCTCCGTTGCCTTGGTCACCCCCCCTTGGGGGCCCTGAGTCGAGGGGGCGGGCCGCTATCAGTCCTTCTCTGACTAGCGTCTGGTGTAGGTCTCTCTCCCGAGTCAATTCATCCTTTAACAAACGAATTTCATCGGCCAGCAGTTTGATTTGCTCTCTTGTCTTTCTCTGAGCATCTTCATAGTGAGCAGTTGTCCTTTCCAATTCATCTCTCTTTTTGTTGCTGACATGCTTGATAAAGTAGCGCTTACACTGAGACAATAGTAACAACCCAACTGGTTCACTTCGTCTAGTCTTCTTGACCCAGTCTTTGAAAACCATCCAGATCGATTCCTTTGGCCAGCGTTTAGTTTGGGGGTCCATTGTTATCTCATATGTTATGCGAAGTTTATTTTCGGTTCCTTGCAAATCATGTCTGTCGTTGAAGAATCTAGACAGAGTCTCACTAATTGAATAAATATCAATCTCTCTAACCTCCACTTCAAAAGAATCTTGTTCTTTTCTTTCGGATGCATTGGGACTTTGATTGCTATCTTTTTCCTCCTCCTCTTCCTTCTTCCTTCCTTTAACTTTCGGCATTTTTCCTATCTTTTTCTATCTGTAAAGTAACTAAAACTAGCGACCAATCGCTGCTTAGAAAGAAACAAATAGACGCCTCCCACGGAGCTCGGTATGCCAACAACAGATGATGGCACACTTTTCCCTTCTTCGATTAAAAACAATATATGTGATTCCTCGGCGGGGATCAAAACAACATAGCACAAACAAAAACTCTAGCGATTCATGTAACCTCACCAGTGAATTCAATACAAGTACGGTTTCACTCCTTGTCCAACAAGTCGTAAAACAAAAGCCCTGAGCAAACCAGACGTCTTAAGTTATATTCAGGACACGTATCAACATTGACAAACTAGCAAAGATGAACAAATCACTTGAATGACATGCTATTACAATATTCTAGGACTCAATCCCAGCTCAAAGGCCTTATTCAACAAACAATATTCTAGGACTCAAACCCAGACCAAAGGCCTTATTCAACAAACAATATTCTAGGACTCAAACCCAGACCAAAGGCCTTATTCAACAAACAATATTCTAGGACTCAAACCCAGACCAAAGGCCTTATTCAACAAACAATATTCTAGGACTCAAACCCAGACCAAAGGCCTTATTCAACAAACAATATTCTAGGACTCAAACCCAGACCAAAGGCCTTATTCAACAAACAATCAATAGTTTCATATGGCGTATATTCAGTGATTATTACACAAACTCTTAATCACTAATACAGGTCCTCACTTCGTCAAGCTCTTAATGACACAACTTCATTACTCAGCAAATGTAGTGCAGCCTAATAGTAAAACAAATAATAATAATCACAGTTATGTGTGTGTAGATTATTTTAAGATTACTTTCTTGTTCTTTTCTCTTGGTCGAGAGTGTGGAATGAGATTCAGTCACCGTTGATTCCCACGTGGTGCATAGAGATGCGCTGGTTCAGCCGCGTTGTGGATGCGGGTCCCTCGGCAGGGCAGGCGTTGATCAGACGTCTTCCCAGGCAGGGCGCGCGCTCTTCTCGGTCACAGGGCAATCTTCAGAGGCAATCGTCTTCTCACTCCTCTCTCTTCAAGACGGTGTCACGGCACCAAATGTTAGATTTCAGCTTATTTCTAAACTGTTCGGACAGACTCTGCGTTGTGTATTTTCAGTCGTAGTAGTAATTCTTGAAGTCGAAAACAAAGCAGCTTGACAGGTTGGATTAGAGGGTTGAATAGATGGTTTATTCCAGGATGTACAGCGAGATACAGACTTAGGTTGAATAATCTATAGTGGACCCGGTGGTCGATGACTTGTTCCTCGGCTGTCGAAACCCTCTACTCGTCGAACCAAAGGGTTGGGGCGAGTATTATACAAAAAGGGGATACAGGAATAACACGTGAACAGACGCACTCTCAGCCTTGATAAGGTATCTGGCCCTGGCCATGTCCCGGAGGACCAGGTTCAACCTTGTTGAAACATAACAATGGCAGAATGTTGGGGATAACACCTTGTATCAGTATGAGAGGCCCTGGCCTGTTCCTAGACTAGAAATGTGAAGGATGAGAGAGACACTAAAATACACCAACATTCTACATATTTGAACGCAATGCATTACACTGCTTGGGCGTCATCGTTTGCGTGATCTTTTGAAGAAACGTAGCGTTGCAAAACCTGGGATGGACTAAGGTGGACCGCCGTCATTGCAGCTCTCTGCTACGTCACTACACTGTCCACATGTTTCACAAATAGAGTTTGAGGAGACGTCGTCAGAGTCTATATGTTGCTTAAATTCTCCAAAACAGTGGGCGCTAAAGATCAGCGCACGGTAGGCCATTGCATCCAATGTGCTCGAGTTGAAAAAGTATAATGCTTTCAGCACCTGGTATTCCCAGGCGGTCACCCATCCAAGTACTAACCAGGCCCGACCCTGCTTAGCTTCCGAGATCAGACGAGATCGGGCGTGCCTAAGGTGGTATGGCCGTAAGCAATTATAGACTTGACCATATTAGCTTTTATACAGGGGGAGGACGTAAGGAGTGAGAGCGCTGCCGTGGCCAGAGACGGGACTTGTACAGAAACAATGATTAGATCCATAATGAATGAATGAATACGTTATTCCAGACTCAGAGTTACATATTTGAACGCAATGCATTACACTGCTTTGGCGTCATCGTTTGCGTGATCTTTAGAAGAAACGTAGCGTTGCAAAACCTGGGATGGACTAAGGTGGACCGCCGTCATTGCAGCTCTCTGCTACGTCACTACACTGTCCACATGTTTCACAAATAGAGCTTGAGGAGACGTCGTCAGAGTCTGTATGTTGCTTAAATTCTCCAAAACAGTGGGCGCTAAAGATCAGCGCACGGTAGGCCATTGCATCCAATGAGCTCGAGTTGAAAAAGTATAATGCTTACAGCACCTGGTATTCCCAGGCGGTCACCCATCCAAGTACTAACCAGGCCCGACCCTGCTTAGCTTCCGAGATCAGACGAGATCGGGCGTGCCTATGGTGGTATGGCCGTAAGCATTTATAGACTAGACCATATAAGCTTTTATACAGGGGGAGGACGTAAGGAGTGAGAGCGCTGCCGTGGCCAGAGACGGGACTTGTACAGAAACAATGATTAGATCCATAATGAATGAATGAATACGTTATTCCAGACTCAGAGTTACATATTTGAACGCAATGCATTACACTGCTTGGGCGTCATCGTTTGCGTGATCTTTAGAAGAAACGTAGCGTTGCAGAACCTGGGATGGACTAAGGTGGACCGCCCTCATTGCAGCTCTCTGCTACGTCACTACACTGTCCACATGTTTCACAAATAGAGTTTGAGGAGACGTCGTCAGAGTCTGTATGTTGCTTAAATTCTCCAAAACAGTGGGCGCTAAAGATCAGCGCACGGTAGGCCATTGCATCCAATGAGCTCGAGTTGAAAAAGTATAATGCTTACAGCACCTGGTATTCCCAGGCGGTCACCCATCCAAGTACTAACCAGGCCCGACCCTGCTTAGCTTCCGAGATCAGACGAGATCGGGCATGCCTAAGGTGGTATGGCCGTAAGCAATTATAGACTTGACCATATTAGCTTTTATACAGGGGGAGGACGTAAGGAGTGAGAGCGCTGCCGTGGCCAGAGACGGGACTTGTACAGAAACAATGATTAGATCCATAATGAATGAATGAATACGTTATTCCAGACACAGAGCAACATATTTGAACGCAATGCATTACACTGCTTGGGCGTCATCGTTTGCGTGATCTTTTGAAGAAACGTAGCGTTGCAAAACCTGGGATGGACTAAGGTGGACCGCCGTCATTGCAGCTCTCTGCTACGTCACTACACGGTCCACATGTTTCACAAATAGAGTTTGAGGAGACGTCGTCAGAGTCTGTATTTTGCTTAAATTCTCCAAAACAGTGGGCGCTAAAGTTCAGCGCATTGCATCCAATGAGCTCGAGTTGAAAAAGTATAATGCTTACAGCACCTGGTATTCCCAGGCGGTCACCCATCCAAGTACTAACCAGGCCCGACCCTGCTTAGCTTCCGAGATCAGACGAGATCGGGCGTGCCTATGGTGGTATGGCCGTAAGCATTTATAGACTTGACCATATAAGCTTTTATACAGGGGGAGGACGTAAGGAGTGAGAGCGCTGCCGTGGCCAGAGACGGGACTTGTACAGAAACAATGATTAGATCCATAATGAATGAATGAATACGTTATTCCAGACTCAGAGTTACATATTTGAACGCAATGCATTACACTGCTTGGGCGTCATCGTTTGCGTGATCTTTTGAAGAAACGTAGCGTTGCAGAACCTGGGATGGACTAAGGTGGACCGCCGTCATTGCAGCTCTCTGCTACGTCACTACACTGTCCACATGTTTCACAAATAGAGTTTGAGGAGACGTCGTCAGAGTCTGTATGTTGCTTAAATTCTCCAAAACAGTAGGGCGCTAAAGATCAGCGCACGGTAGGCCATTGCATCCAATGAGCTCGAGTTGAAAAAGTATAATGCTTACAGCACCTGGTATTCCCAGGCGGTCACCCATCCAAGTACTAACCAGGCCCGACCCTGCTTAGCTTCCGAGATCAGACGAGATCGGGCGTGCCTAAGGTGGTATGGCCGTAAGCAATTATAGACTTGACCATATTAGCTTTTATACAGGGGGAGGACGTAAGGAGTGAGAGCGCTGCCGTGGCCAGAGACGGGACTTGTACAGAAACAATGATTAGATCCATAATGAATGAATGAATACGTTATTCCAGACACAGAGCAACATATTTGAACGCAATGCATTACACTGCTTGGGCGTCATCGTTTGCGTGATCTTTTGAAGAAACGTAGCGTTGCAAAACCTGGGATGGACTAAGGTGGACCGCCGTCATTGCAGCTCTCTGCTACGTCACTACACTGTCCACATGTTTCACAAATAGAGTTTGAGGAGACGTCGTCAGAGTCTATATGTTGCTTAAATTCTCCAAAACAGTGGGCGCTAAAGATCAGCGCACGGTAGGCCATTGCATCCAATGAGCTCGAGTTGAAAAAGTATAATGCTTACAGCACCTGGTATTCCCAGGCGGTCACCCATCCAAGTACTAACCAGGCCCGACCCTGCTTAGCTTCCGAGATCAGACGAGATCGGGCGTGCCTAAGGTGGTATGGCCGTAAGCAATTATAGACTTGACCATATTAGCTTTTATACAGGGGGAGGACGTAAGGAGTGAGAGCGCTGCCGTGGCCAGAGACGGGACTTGTACAGAAACAATGATTAGATCCATAATGAATGAATGAATACGTTATTCCAGACTCAGAGTTACATATTTGAACGCAATGCATTACACTGCTTTGGCGTCATCGTTTGCGTGATCTTTAGAAGAAACGTAGCGTTGCAAAACCTGGGATGGACTAAGGTGGACCGCCGTCATTGCAGCTCTCTGCTACGTCACTACACTGTCCACATGTTTCACAAATAGAGTTTGAGGAGACGTCGTCAGAGTCTGTATGTTGCTTAAATTCTCCAAAACAGTGGGCGCTAAAGATCAGCGCACGGTAGGCCATTGCATCCAATGAGCTCGAGTTGAAATAGTATAATGCTTACAGCACCTGGTATTCCCAGGCGGTCACCCATCCAAGTACTAACCAGGCCCGACCCTGCTTAGCTTCCGAGATCAGACGAGATCGGGCGTGCCTATGGTGGTATGGCCGTAAGCATTTATAGACTTGACCATAGTAAGCTTTTATACAGGGGGAGGACGTAAGGAGTGAGAGCGCTGCCGTGGCCAGAGACGGGACTTGTACAGAAACAATGATTAGATCCATAATGAATGAATGAATACGTTATTCCAGACTCAGAGCAACATATTTGAACGCAATGCATTACACTGCTTGGGCGTCATCGTTTGCGTGATCTTTTGAAGAAACGTAGCGTTGCAAAACCTGGGATGGACTAAGGTGGACCGCCGTCATTGCAGCTCTCTACTACGTCACTACACTGTCCACATGTTTCACAAATAGAGTTTGAGGAGACGTCGTCAGAGTCTGTATGTTGCTTAAATTCTCCAAAACAGTGGGCGCTAAAGATCAGCGCACGGTAGGCCATTGCATCCAATGAGCTCGAGTTGAAATAGTATAATGCTTACAGCACCTGGTATTCCCAGGCGGTCACCCATCCAAGTACTAACCAGGCCCGACCCTGCTTAGCTTCCGAGATCAGACGAGATCGGGCGTGCCTAAGGTGGTATGGCCGTAAGCAATTATAGACTTGACCATATTAGCTTTTATACAGGGGGAGGACGTAAGGAGTGAGAGCGCTGCCGTGGCCAGAGACGGGACTTGTACAGAAACAATGATTAGATCCATAATGAATGAATGAATACGTTATTCCAGACTCAGAGCAACATATTTGAACGCAATGCATTACACTGCTTGGGCGTCATCGTTTGCGTGATCTTTTGAAGAAACGTAGCGTTGCAAAACCTGGGATGGACTAAGGTGGACCGCCGTCATTGCAGCTCTCTACTACGTCACTACACTGTCCACATGTTTCACAAATAGAGTTTGAGGAGACGTCGTCAGAGTCTGTATGTTGCTTAAATTCTCCAAAACAGTGGGCGCTAAAGATCAGCGCACGGTAGGCCATTGCATCCAATGAGCTCGAGTTGAAATAGTATAATGCTTACAGCACCTGGTATTCCCAGGCGGTCACCCATCCAAGTACTAACCAGGCCCGACCCTGCTTAGCTTCCGAGATCAGACGAGATCGGGCGTGCCTTTTTTTTTTTTTTTTTTTTATCTTTTTTTATTATTTTCCAGTTCACACATTTACAGCAACCGATAACAGAGTATTATTTACATACATCATCTCTGAGAAAAAAAACTTTTACACACCCAACTTAATCCCCTTCCCTTATCCTTCCCACATCAATTAATCCTAATGAAGACAGCACAAATGTTGCGCCAAATCAGAAAATACAGCTCAATCTGCATGCCCCAGTCTTTTCACCAGTTAAACAAAATCTCCCCTCCCTCCCCTTCAAAGACTAATTTACTCCCACTCAAAAAGAAATGTTCCGCCTTCTCCCCTCCATACTTATACATTAAGTTCACATCTCTTTTCATTATTGATTTAAACAACATTTTTATTTTCACTTTCCGCCCCTCAAAGTGTGCGTAGTTCCTCCTGCAGACGACCGCGAGTCTGGCATGACTCAAAACAAAATTCATTAAACAAAAATTAACGTCTATTCTTTTTTCAAACGTGCCAAACAAAAACAATGTCCTCCACCCTCCCTCCAAGTCCAACTCAGCAGCCCAGTTATCTTTCAACAGTTCTTTCAAAAACTCAAAGAAATCAACTAACTCCCCACAGTCCAAAAAATAATGTAAAAAGCTCTCATGACCACTTTTGCAAACATCACACATCACATTTACATCATTATTAATCTTATTTAGCACCACGTTTGTATAAATCCTATTGTGTCTGATCAAGAAATCGTTGTTCTCACACTCTATACTATTATACCTTATCCCCATATTTGACCATATTTTCTTTACATTCAAACCCACAAACACTCTGCTCCACACTTTCTCAGCTGCCGGCTCCTTCATCACATCCACTATCAACCATCTGTATACTTTCTTCACACTCATTTCTCCCATTTTAATCTTTTTCCCATTCTCCATCACATATAGCTCAGGCATACTTGTCTCTCCCTTCACCACACATTCACTTTGTATGATCCTGGCCCACTCTAAGGGTATACTGGTTTTAATCTTTTCATATATTTTATTTATTTTCTCTCTATTATCCATCCCCTCCAGGTCACATACCTGATCATATATGCAATTATTTCTTAAGAATCCTGGGATGACCTCATAAATGATGTCCTTTATTTGTCTAATCCCTCCTTCTATGAATTTTGGCTCATATAATGTTTTGCCATTGTGTTTAATTTTTTCGTTTAAAAACAGGGGCAGTTTTACCAACGGTAGTATCCTCTCACATTCATATTGCATCTTAGGTAAGAATTTCCTCCAGGCTTCAAAGACCTCCCTATAAAATTCTGGTATGGTTATCGTCATTGACTGTTTTAGGCCCATGTACCACACATACTGTCCTATGCCACCCACATCATTCATATATTTCTCCATAAAATCCTTCCACCCATATTTATATCCTCCCACAATATATTTCTTCACCGTTTTAATCCTTAATGCTGTCTTTTTTGTTTCTATATCTAATAAATTCAGCCCTCCTTCACACCTTTTTCCCACCAGTGTCCCATGTGCAATCTTAACTCCTTTCCCCTCCCATATAAAATCACACACAATTTTGTTAAGGTCGTTCTTAACCCATATTGGCATTTCTAATACAGACAACACATACACATAGCCTGATAGTAGCAAACTATTAACCACTGTAACCTTTCCCTTTAACCTGAGCTTCCTTGCCTTCCACCTCCCACATACAGTTTTTATTTTGTTGATAACTCCTGTCCATGTTGTCTCAGTTGCCTCTTTAGTTTCAACACCTAAATATATGCCCAACACTTTAATATACCTATCCTGCACCCTTAAACCTACTCCCTCTCTCTCTATGTTACCTATATACATTATTTCTGATTTTTCTTTATTTATTCTAGCGCCCGACGCTCTCCCATATATCTCTGCCAATTCTAGCACCCTTTTCACACTGTTCCCATCCCTCACCGTTATTGTTGTGTCGTCTGCATATTGATTTATTGTATGTATGCTCCCAGATGGTAGTTGTATGCCCTGAACTCTTGCGTCGTTTTTAATTAGTAAGGCCAGGGGCTCTGCCGAAATGGCATAGAGCAACGCCGATAGGGGACATCCCTGCCTTATCGATCTCCCAAGACAAAATCTGTCAGTCAGCACTCCATTTACTTTGACACAGCTCCTTGCACCCTCGTACAACCTCCTGACCCACCCCACTAATCTCTCTCCAAATCCAAATCTCACCAGTAATCTAAATAAAAACTCATGCTCCACCCTATCAAATGCTTTATTCCAATCTATAGCTAACACTATTCCCCCTGTTCCGTCTCTCTTCATGAATTCTATTGTATCCCTAACTGTCGCTATTGTGTCAGCTATATCCCTACCTGGTATACTGTAACTTTGAGATGTTTTGATTATATCCCCTATCACTCGTTTTATTCTGTTAGCCAACACCTTGGCCAGAATTTTGTAATCTACATTTAGCAGACTTATAGGCCTATAATTCTGCAAGTCTAGTTTACTTCCTTTCTTCTTAAAAACTAAGGTAATCACACCTTCTACCATCCTACCCTGCACTATCCCTGTTTTCTCAGTCTCCCTGAATACCTCTACTAAAATTGATGCCATCTGCTCCTTATATACTTTATAAAATTCAATCCCTATCCCATCACTCCCAGGACTCTTCCCGCTTTTCAGCCCCTCTATCGCCTCCATCACCTCCATCCTACTTATCTCTCTGTCACACCATTTACTATCGTCCACACTCAGCTTGCTTTCGACACTATCCAGTACCTCCACTATACTGTCCTCCTCTAATCCACCTCTCTGATATAACTCCCCATAAAACTCTTGCACCCTCTCCAGTATGGCCACATAGTCTGCTACTACCTCCCCCTCCTTTTTCCTGATTTCGTGTATATATGTCCTGCTTTGTTTGCTTTTTTCTAGGCCCAGAAAATACGCTGTGCACCTTTCTCCCTCCAGCGCATATTTAGCTTTGCTCCGTAAAATTGCTCCTCTACATTTCTCTGCCTCATATCTCTGAAGTTCCATCTTTACCTCTATATAATTCTCCATGCTGTAACCTTCTTCATTCTCTGCTTTACTCAGCTCTACCCTCAGTCTTTCCCTCAACTCCTTCTCTTTCTTCATCATTTTCACTTTTCTTTTCTTACTGTACCAAATGCTTATTGATTTAATCTTATTCTTCACTTTCTCCCATATCTCCCCAATCTGAGTATCTGCCCTATTCTCTTCAACATATTCTTTAATTTTCTCATTCTCCATATCTAATAACTCCCTAATCTGTTGTTTATATTCATCCTCTTCAATATAACCTGCATTCAAAATCCACATCCCTCCCCCTATCTCCTCTCTCCCTACTTTAATTCTGAATCTCACCCCGTCGTGGTCACTCAGTGCATTTATTTCATGTCTTATTCTGTCTACATGTTTTATGTTCTCTCCCTGTGTTAAAACCAAATCTATCCTGCTTTGTTTCAGTACACCATCCCTCATTTGTCTCCTGGTGAATTCCCTCCTCTCTGGATTCTCATTTCTCCACACATCTACTAAATTCTTGTCCTTCATCATGTCTAACAAGCTCTCCCTCGACTTTTCCCATCTGAACACTACACCTTGCCCTATATCTAACCTGCTACATTTAGTATTAAAATCCCCTACTATTATACATCTCCCAATCACTAGCCCTTTCAGCTCCTCTATTATAATTCTTTTATCTATTTCTATATTCGGAACATATATATTAATTAGTCTAAACAACACATTTTGATACTTAAACTCTATGACTATTATCCTCCCTGTCCTATCTTTATATATCTCTTTTATCTCATCTACCCTATGTTTTTTAATCATTATAGCCACCCCTCTTGCGTTCTTAGCCCCGTTATTATAATAAATCTCCCCCCCCCACACCTCCTTTACCTCTATAACTTTTACGTCATCCCAATTTGTCTCCTGTATGCATAGGATGTCACTTCTATATATATTTAAAAGTGACCTCAGTTTGCCTCTGTCCCTTAAACCATTCACATTAACAGAAGTTACTGTGGTCATGAGAGCTAAAAGAAAGAAAATATTTAAACCAAAAACCAAAGCAAGACTCACATGCCAGACCGCGGTCCTTTACTTCTCACTCCCCGTGTCTTCTCCTCCTCTGCTTTCCTTTTGGCGGCCAGTTCTTTTGTCTTCTTCCCTCCTTTTCGTCCTCTGCCCTCCTGTCTTTGCTCCTCATCTATTTTTTCCACCGGTTGTTCTGCTCTCCCTCGTTCATCGTCTGTATCCTCCGCCACATCATCGTCCTCCGCTTTTCCCCCCTGCTCCATCATCTGTTCGTCACCGTCCTTCTCAGCACTGTCGCCGCTGTCAGATCTATACCGCCATTCCAGTTCTTTTTCCGCTTCCTCGTTCTCACCTCCCGTCTCCTCTTCAGCTCCCCTTCCGTCATCGCTCTCTCCGTCTTTATCCTCCATTTGTTCTCCTCTCTCCTCCTCTCTCGCCGCTGCGTTCCGTTCCTCACACTCCCGCGCATAATGCCCTGTCTTCTGGCACCTGAAGCACTTGAAATCAGGGCACTCCCTGAAGATGTGTCCTGGCTTGATGCAGAGTCGGCACACCCGCACCTGTCGATCATGTATCACTCTAAAGTACTCCGCTCCTCTCAGTGTCTCTAACTTGGTTGAGTACGGGAGTGATCGTACCTGCTCATTAAAGCGGACTTTTAAAAATCTTGTCCCGTCCGCAATCTCCGTCCCCGGCCACTTGCGCCGTTTGATGACAGATATTGGCCGCACACCCCACTCCTCCAGCCTTGCCAGTATTGTTGCATCTTCCATGTAAACAGGCAAGTTAATAAATGACACCACCATGTCACTGTTCACAATCTCCCTGCCATGCACTAAGGCTCCTTTTACACGCACGCCATCCAGGAGCTTGCGCTTTCCCACCTCATCCTTCATGGTGATTTCATAGTTTTTTTCCCCTCTCACACGGCATCCGCTCACCACTCCACATTGCACTGCTACTTCCCGCAGAATATCCATCATGGAAATCACCGCTGTTCCCTCCACCTCAACGTCCACTGTCAGCTCTTTCCCGTACTCTTTCTGCCGTCCTTCTCCCGTTTCTGGCCGATTCTCAATCCCGTTCCTTCCCTCTTCCTCCAGTGCTCCAACTCCACTGCTAGGCATTGTCTGCTCCGGTCCTTTGTCTGCTGCCATGTGGTCCATCCGTCAAATGAAAGCCTCCCCAAACAGCAAAAAAAGCTGTGGGGAGATTTAGAACTATAATTAAATTACGATTTTGTCAAAAGAATATAATCTACAAATCAACAAGAAGAAAAAAACACCAGGCTGCTGTATCAGCCTACTCTGCCAACAAACTTTTTCCTGCTTCCTTCACTTCCTGCTTTGCGCACCTGAACGAGATCAGACGAGATCGGGCGTGCCTAAGGTGGTATGGCCGTAAGCAATTATAGACTTGACCATATTAGCTTTTATACAGGGGGAGGACGTAAGGAGTGAGAGCGCTGCCGTGGCCAGAGACGGGACTTGTACAGAAACAATGATTAGATCCATAATGAATAAATGAATACGTTATTCCAGACTCAGAGTTACATATTTGAACGCAATGCATTACACTGCTTGGGCGTCATCGTTTGCGTGATCTTTTGAAGAAACGTAGCGTTGCAGAACCTGGGATGGACTAAGGTGGACCGCCGTCATTGCAGCTCTCTGCTACGTCACTACACTGTCCACATGTTTCACAAATAGAGTTTGAGGAGACGTCGTCAGAGTCTGTATGTTGCTTAAATTCTCCAAAACAGTGGGCGCTAAAGATCAGCGCACGGTAGGCCATTGCATCCAATGAGCTCGAGTTGAAAAAGTATAATACTTACAGCACCATGGTATTCCCAGGCGGTCACCCATCCAAGTACTAACCAGGCCCGACCCTGCTTAGCTTCCGAGATCAGACGAGATCGGGCGTGCCTAAGGTGGTATGGCCGTAAGCAATTATAGACTTGACCATATTAGCTTTTATACAGGGGGAGGACGTAAGGAGTGAGAGCGCTGCCGTGGCCAGAGACGGGACTTGTACAGAAACAATGATTAGATCCATAATGAATGAATGAATACGTTATTCCAGACTCAGAGTTACATATTTGAACGCAATGCATTACACTGCTTGGGCGTCATCGTTTGCGTGATCTTTTGAAGAAACGTAGCGTTGCAAAACCTGGGATGGACTAAGGTGGACCGCCGTCATTGCAGCTCTCTGCTACGTCACTACACTGTCCACATGTTTCACAAATAGAGTTTGAGGAGACGTCGTCAGAGTCTGTATGTTGCTTAAATTCTCCAAAACAGTGGGCGCTAAAGATCAGCGCACGGTAGGCCATTGCATCCAATGAGCTCGAGTTGAAAAAGTATAATGCTTACAGCACCTGGTATTCCCAGGCGGTCACCCATCCAAGTACTAACCAGGCCCGACCCTGCTTAGCTTCCGAGATCAGACGAGATCGGGCGTGCCTATGGTGGTATGGCCGTAAGCATTTATAGACTTGACCATGTAAGCTTTTATACAGGGGGAGGACGTAAGGAGTGAGAGCGCTGCCGTGGCCAGAGACGGGACTTGTACAGAAACAATGATTAGATCCATAATGAATGAATGAATACGTTATTCCAGACTCAGAGTTACATATTTGAACGCAATGCATTACACTGCTTGGGCGTCATCGTTTGCGTGATCTTTAGAAGAAACGTAGCGTTGCAAAACCTGGGATGGACTAAGGTGGACCGCCGTCATTGCAGCTCTCTGCTACGTCACTACACTGTCCACATGTTTCACAAATAGAGTTTGAGGAGACGTCGTCAGAGTCTGTATGTTGCTTAAATTCTCCAAAACAGTGGGCGCTAAAGATCAGCGCACGGTAGGCCATTGCATCCAATGAGCTCGAGTTGAAATAGTATAATGCTTACAGCACCTGGTATTCCCAGGCGGTCACCCATCCAAGTACTAACCAGGCCCGACCCTGCTTAGCTTCCGAGATCAGACGAGATCGGGCGTGCCTAAGGTGGTATGGCCGTAAGCAATTATAGACTTGACCATATTAGCTTTTATACAGGGGGAGGACGTAAGGAGTGAGAGCGCTGCCGTGGCCAGAGACGGGACTTGTACAGAAACAATGATTAGATCCATAATGAATGAATGAATACGTTATTCCAGACTCAGAGCAACATATTTGAACGCAATGCATTACACTGCTTGGGCGTCATCGTTTGCGTGATCTTTTGAAGAAACGTAGCGTTGCAAAACCTGGGATGGACTAAGGTGGACCGCCGTCATTGCAGCTCTCTGCTACGTCACTACACGGTCCACATGTTTCACAAATAGAGTTTGAGGAGACGTCGTCAGAGTCTGTATGTTGCTTAAATTCTCCAAAACAGTGGGCGCTAAAGATCAGCGCACGGTAGGCCATTGCATCCAATGAGCTCGAGTTGAAATAGTATAATGCTTACAGCACCTGGTATTCCCAGGCGGTCACCCATCCAAGTACTAACCAGGCCCGACCCTGCTTAGCTTCCGAGATCAGACGAGATCGGGCGTGCCTAAGGTGGTATGGCCGTAAGCAATTATAGACTTGACCATATTAGCTTTTATACAGGGGGAGGACGTAAGGAGTGAGAGCGCTGCCGTGGCCAGAGACGGGACTTGTACAGAAACAATGATTAGATCCATAATGAATGAATGAATACGTTATTCCAGACTCAGAGCAACATATTTGAACGCAATGCATTACACTGCTTGGGCGTCATCGTTTGCGTGATCTTTTGAAGAAACGTAGCGTTGCAAAACCTGGGATGGACTAAGGTGGACCGCCGTCATTGCAGCTCTCTGCTACGTCACTACACTGTCCACATGTTTCACAAATAGAGTTTGAGGAGACGTCGTCAGAGTCTGTATGTTGCTTAAATTCTCCAAAACAGTGGGCGCTAAAGATCAGCGCACGGTAGGCCATTGCATCCAATGAGCTCGAGTTGAAAAAGTATAATGCTTACAGCACCTGGTATTCCCAGGCGGTCACCCATCCAAGTACTAACCAGGCCCGACCCTGCTTAGCTTCCGAGATCAGACGAGATCGGGCGTGCCTAAGGTGGTATGGCCGTAAGCAATATATAGACTTGACCATATTAGCTTTTATACAGGGGGAGGACGTAAGGAGTGAGAGCGCTGCCGTGGCCAGAGACGGGACTTGTACAGAAACAATGATTAGATCCATAATGAATGAATGAATACGTTATTCCAGACTCAGAGTTACATATTTGAACGCAATGCATTACACTGCTTGGGCGTCATCGTTTGCGTGATCTTTTGAAGAAACGTAGCGTTGCAAAACCTGGGATGGACTAAGGTGGACCGCCGTCATTGCAGCTCTCTGCTACGTCACTACACTGTCCACATGTTTCACAAATAGAGTTTGAGGAGACGTCGTCAGAGTCTGTATGTTGCTTAAATTCTCCAAAACAGTGGGCGCTAAAGATCAGCGCACGGTAGGCCATTGCATCCAATGAGCTCGAGTTGAAAAAGTATAATGCTTACAGCACCTGGTATTCCCAGGCGGTCACCCATCCAAGTACTAACCAGGCCCGACCCTGCTTAGCTTCCGAGATCAGACGAGATCGGGCGTGCCTTTTTTTTTTTTTTTTATCTTTTTTTATTATTTTCCAGTTCACACATTTACAGCAACCGATAACAGAGTATTATTTACATACATCATCTCTGAGAAAAAAAACTTTTACACACCCAACTTAATCCCCTTCCCTTATCCTTCCCACATCAATTAATCCTAATGAAGACAGCACAAATGTTGCGCCAAATCAGAAAATACAGCTCAATCTGCATGCCCCAGTCTTTTCACCAGTTAAACAAAATCTCCCCTCCCTCCCCTTCAAAGACTAATTTACTCCCACTCAAAAAGAAATGTTCCGCCTTCTCCCCTCCATACTTATACATTAAGTTCACATCTCTTTTCATTATTGATTTAAACAACATTTTTATTTTCACTTTCCGCCCCTCAAAGTGTGCGTAGTTCCTCCTGCAGACGACCGCGAGTCTGGCATGACTCAAAACAAAATTCATTAAACAAAAATTAACGTCTATTCTTTTTTCAAACGTGCCAAACAAAAACAATGTCCTCCACCCTCCCTCCAAGTCCAACTCAGCAGCCCAGTTATCTTTCAACAGTTCTTTCAAAAACTCAAAGAAATCAACTAACTCCCCACAGTCCAAAAAATAATGTAAAAAGCTCTCATGACCACTTTTGCAAACATCACACATCACATTTACATCATTATTAATCTTATTTAGCACCACGTTTGTATAAATCCTATTGTGTCTGATCAAGAAATCGTTGTTCTCACACTCTATACTATTATACCTTATCCCCATATTTGACCATATTTTCTTTACATTCAAACCCACAAACACTCTGCTCCACACTTTCTCAGCTGCCGGCTCCTTCATCACATCCACTATCAACCATCTGTATACTTTCTTCACACTCATTTCTCCCATTTTAATCTTTTTCCCATTCTCCATCACATATAGCTCAGGCATACTTGTCTCTCCCTTCACCACACATTCACTTTGTATGATCCTGGCCCACTCTAAGGGTATACTGGTTTTAATCTTTTCATATATTTTATTTATTTTCTCTCTATTATCCATCCCCTCCAGGTCACATACCTGATCATATATGCAATTATTTCTTAAGAATCCTGGGATGACCTCATAAATGATGTCCTTTATTTGTCTAATCCCTCCTTCTATGAATTTTGGCTCATATAATGTTTTGCCATTGTGTTTAATTTTTTCGTTTAAAAACAGGGGCAGTTTTACCAACGGTAGTATCCTCTCACATTCATATTGCATCTTAGGTAAGAATTTCCTCCAGGCTTCAAAGACCTCCCTATAAAATTCTGGTATGGTTATCGTCATTGACTGTTTTAGGCCCATGTACCACACATACTGTCCTATGCCACCCACATCATTCATATATTTCTCCATAAAATCCTTCCACCCATATTTATATCCTCCCACAATATATTTCTTCACCGTTTTAATCCTTAATGCTGTCTTTTTTGTTTCTATATCTAATAAATTCAGCCCTCCTTCACACCTTTTTCCCACCAGTGTCCCATGTGCAATCTTAACTCCTTTCCCCTCCCATATAAAATCACACACAATTTTGTTAAGGTCGTTCTTAACCCATATTGGCATTTCTAATACAGACAACACATACACATAGCCTGATAGTAGCAAACTATTAACCACTGTAACCTTTCCCTTTAACCTGAGCTTCCTTGCCTTCCACCTCCCACATACAGTTTTTATTTTGTTGATAACTCCTGTCCATGTTGTCTCAGTTGCCTCTTTAGTTTCAACACCTAAATATATGCCCAACACTTTAATATACCTATCCTGCACCCTTAAACCTACTCCCTCTCTCTCTATGTTACCTATATACATTATTTCTGATTTTTCTTTATTTATTCTAGCGCCCGACGCTCTCCCATATATCTCTGCCAATTCTAGCACCCTTTTCACACTGTTCCCATCCCTCACCGTTATTGTTGTGTCGTCTGCATATTGATTTATTGTATGTATGCTCCCAGATGGTAGTTGTATGCCCTGAACTCTTGCGTCGTTTTTAATTAGTAAGGCCAGGGGCTCTGCCGAAATGGCATAGAGCAACGCCGATAGGGGACATCCCTGCCTTATCGATCTCCCAAGACAAAATCTGTCAGTCAGCACTCCATTTACTTTGACACAGCTCCTTGCACCCTCGTACAACCTCCTGACCCACCCCACTAATCTCTCTCCAAATCCAAATCTCACCAGTAATCTAAATAAAAACTCATGCTCCACCCTATCAAATGCTTTATTCCAATCTATAGCTAACACTATTCCCCCTGTTCCGTCTCTCTTCATGAATTCTATTGTATCCCTAACTGTCGCTATTGTGTCAGCTATATCCCTACCTGGTATACTGTAACTTTGAGATGTTTTGATTATATCCCCTATCACTCGTTTTATTCTGTTAGCCAACACCTTGGCCAGAATTTTGTAATCTACATTTAGCAGACTTATAGGCCTATAATTCTGCAAGTCTAGTTTACTTCCTTTCTTCTTAAAAACTAAGGTAATCACACCTTCTACCATCCTACCCTGCACTATCCCTGTTTTCTCAGTCTCCCTGAATACCTCTACTAAAATTGATGCCATCTGCTCCTTATATACTTTATAAAATTCAATCCCTATCCCATCACTCCCAGGACTCTTCCCGCTTTTCAGCCCCTCTATCGCCTCCATCACCTCCATCCTACTTATCTCTCTGTCACACCATTTACTATCGTCCACACTCAGCTTGCTTTCGACACTATCCAGTACCTCCACTATACTGTCCTCCTCTAATCCACCTCTCTGATATAACTCCCCATAAAACTCTTGCACCCTCTCCAGTATGGCCACATAGTCTGCTACTACCTCCCCCTCCTTTTTCCTGATTTCGTGTATATATGTCCTGCTTTGTTTGCTTTTTTCTAGGCCCAGAAAATACGCTGTGCACCTTTCTCCCTCCAGCGCATATTTAGCTTTGCTCCGTAAAATTGCTCCTCTACATTTCTCTGCCTCATATCTCTGAAGTTCCATCTTTACCTCTATATAATTCTCCATGCTGTAACCTTCTTCATTCTCTGCTTTACTCAGCTCTACCCTCAGTCTTTCCCTCAACTCCTTCTCTTTCTTCATCATTTTCACTTTTCTTTTCTTACTGTACCAAATGCTTATTGATTTAATCTTATTCTTCACTTTCTCCCATATCTCCCCAATCTGAGTATCTGCCCTATTCTCTTCAACATATTCTTTAATTTTCTCATTCTCCATATCTAATAACTCCCTAATCTGTTGTTTATATTCATCCTCTTCAATATAACCTGCATTCAAAATCCACATCCCTCCCCCTATCTCCTCTCTCCCTACTTTAATTCTGAATCTCACCCCGTCGTGGTCACTCAGTGCATTTATTTCATGTCTTATTCTGTCTACATGTTTTATGTTCTCTCCCTGTGTTAAAACCAAATCTATCCTGCTTTGTTTCAGTACACCATCCCTCATTTGTCTCCTGGTGAATTCCCTCCTCTCTGGATTCTCATTTCTCCACACATCTACTAAATTCTTGTCCTTCATCATGTCTAACAAGCTCTCCCTCGACTTTTCCCATCTGAACACTACACCTTGCCCTATATCTAACCTGCTACATTTAGTATTAAAATCCCCTACTATTATACATCTCCCAATCACTAGCCCTTTCAGCTCCTCTATTATAATTCTTTTATCTATTTCTATATTCGGAACATATATATTAATTAGTCTAAACAACACATTTTGATACTTAAACTCTATGACTATTATCCTCCCTGTCCTATCTTTATATATCTCTTTTATCTCATCTACCCTATGTTTTTTAATCATTATAGCCACCCCTCTTGCGTTCTTAGCCCCGTTATTATAATAAATCTCCCCCCCCCACACCTCCTTTACCTCTATAACTTTTACGTCATCCCAATTTGTCTCCTGTATGCATAGGATGTCACTTCTATATATATTTAAAAGTGACCTCAGTTTGCCTCTGTCCCTTAAACCATTCACATTAACAGAAGTTACTGTGGTCATGAGAGCTAAAAGAAAGAAAATATTTAAACCAAAAACCAAAGCAAGACTCACATGCCAGACCGCGGTCCTTTACTTCTCACTCCCCGTGTCTTCTCCTCCTCTGCTTTCCTTTTGGCGGCCAGTTCTTTTGTCTTCTTCCCTCCTTTTCGTCCTCTGCCCTCCTGTCTTTGCTCCTCATCTATTTTTTCCACCGGTTGTTCTGCTCTCCCTCGTTCATCGTCTGTATCCTCCGCCACATCATCGTCCTCCGCTTTTCCCCCCTGCTCCATCATCTGTTCGTCACCGTCCTTCTCAGCACTGTCGCCGCTGTCAGATCTATACCGCCATTCCAGTTCTTTTTCCGCTTCCTCGTTCTCACCTCCCGTCTCCTCTTCAGCTCCCCTTCCGTCATCGCTCTCTCCGTCTTTATCCTCCATTTGTTCTCCTCTCTCCTCCTCTCTCGCCGCTGCGTTCCGTTCCTCACACTCCCGCGCATAATGCCCTGTCTTCTGGCACCTGAAGCACTTGAAATCAGGGCACTCCCTGAAGATGTGTCCTGGCTTGATGCAGAGTCGGCACACCCGCACCTGTCGATCATGTATCACTCTAAAGTACTCCGCTCCTCTCAGTGTCTCTAACTTGGTTGAGTACGGGAGTGATCGTACCTGCTCATTAAAGCGGACTTTTAAAAATCTTGTCCCGTCCGCAATCTCCGTCCCCGGCCACTTGCGCCGTTTGATGACAGATATTGGCCGCACACCCCACTCCTCCAGCCTTGCCAGTATTGTTGCATCTTCCATGTAAACAGGCAAGTTAATAAATGACACCACCATGTCACTGTTCACAATCTCCCTGCCATGCACTAAGGCTCCTTTTACACGCACGCCATCCAGGAGCTTGCGCTTTCCCACCTCATCCTTCATGGTGATTTCATAGTTTTTTTCCCCTCTCACACGGCATCCGCTCACCACTCCACATTGCACTGCTACTTCCCGCAGAATATCCATCATGGAAATCACCGCTGTTCCCTCCACCTCAACGTCCACTGTCAGCTCTTTCCCGTACTCTTTCTGCCGTCCTTCTCCCGTTTCTGGCCGATTCTCAATCCCGTTCCTTCCCTCTTCCTCCAGTGCTCCAACTCCACTGCTAGGCATTGTCTGCTCCGGTCCTTTGTCTGCTGCCATGTGGTCCATCCGTCAAATGAAAGCCTCCCCAAACAGCAAAAAAAGCTGTGGGGAGATTTAGAACTATAATTAAATTACGATTTTGTCAAAAGAATATAATCTACAAATCAACAAGAAGAAAAAAACACCAGGCTGCTGTATCAGCCTACTCTGCCAACAAACTTTTTCCTGCTTCCTTCACTTCCTGCTTTGCGCACCTGAACGAGATCAGACGAGATCGGGCGTGCCTAAGGTGGTATGGCCGTAAGCAATTATAGACTTGACCATATTAGCTTTTATACAGGGGGAGGACGTAAGGAGTGAGAGCGCTGCCGTGGCCAGAGACGGGACTTGTACAGAAACAATGATTAGATCCATAATGAATGAATGAATACGTTATTCCAGACTCAGAGTTACATATTTGAACGCAATGCATTACACTGCTTGGGCGTCATCGTTTGCGTGATCTTTTGAAGAAACGTAGCGTTGCAAAACCTGGGATGGACTAAGGTGGACCGCCGTCATTGCAGCTCTCTGCTACGTCACTACACTGTCCACATGTTTCACAAATAGAGTTTGAGGAGACGTCGTCAGAGTCTGTATGTTGCTTAAATTCTCCAAAACAGTGGGCGCTAAAGATCAGCGCACGGTAGGCCATTGCATCCAATGAGCTCGAGTTGAAATAGTATAATGCTTACAGCACCTGGTATTCCCAGGCGGTCACCCATCCAAGTACTAACCAGGCCCGACCCTGCTTAGCTTCCGAGATCAGACGAGATCGGGCGTGCCTAAGGTGGTATGGCCGTAAGCAATTATAGACTTGACCATATTAGCTTTTATACAGGGGGAGGACGTAAGGAGTGAGAGCGCTGCCGTGGCCAGAGACGGGACTTGTACAGAAACAATGATTAGATCCATAATGAATGAATGAATACGTTATTCCAGACTCAGAGTTACATATTTGAACGCAATGCATTACACTGCTTGGGCGTCATCGTTTGCGTGATCTTTAGAAGAAACGTAGCGTTGCAAAACCTGGGATGGACTAAGGTGGACCGCCGTCATTGCAGCTCTCTGCTACGTCACTACACTGTCCACATGTTTCACAAATAGAGTTTGAGGAGACGTCGTCAGAGTCTGTATGTTGCTTAAATTCTCCAAAACAGTGGGCGCTAAAGATCAGCGCACGGTAGGCCATTGCATCCAATGAGCTCGAGTTGAAAAAGTATAATGCTTACAGCACCTGGTATTCCCAGGCGGTCACCCATCCAAGTACTAACCAGGCCCGACCCTGCTTAGCTTCCGAGATCAGACGAGATCGGGCGTGCCTATGGTGGTATGGCCGTAAGCATTTATAGACTTGACCATGTAAGCTTTTATACAGGGGGAGGACGTAAGGAGTGAGAGCGCTGCCGTGGCCAGAGACGGGACTTGTACAGAAACAATGATTAGATCCATAATGAATGAATGAATACGTTATTCCAGACTCAGAGCAACATATTTGAACGCAATGCATTACACTGCTTGGGCGTCATCGTTTGCGTGATCTTTTGAAGAAACGTAGCGTTGCAAAACCTGGGATGGACTAAGGTGGACCGCCGTCATTGCAGCTCTCTACTACGTCACTACACTGTCCACATGTTTCACAAATAGAGTTTGAGGAGACGTCGTCAGAGTCTGTATGTTGCTTAAATTCTCCAAAACAGTGGGCGCTAAAGATCAGCGCACGGTAGGCCATTGCATCCAATGAGCTCGAGTTGAAATAGTATAATGCTTACAGCACCTGGTATTCCCAGGCGGTCACCCATCCAAGTACTAACCAGGCCCGACCCTGCTTAGCTTCCGAGATCAGACGAGATCGGGCGTGCCTAAGGTGGTATGGCCGTAAGCAATTATAGACTTGACCATATTAGCTTTTATACAGGGGGAGGACGTAAGGAGTGAGAGCGCTGCCGTGGCCAGAGACGGGACTTGTACAGAAACAATGATTAGATCCATAATGAATGAATGAATACGTTATTCCAGACTCAGAGCAACATATTTGAACGCAATGCATTACACTGCTTGGGCGTCATCGTTTGCGTGATCTTTTGAAGAAACGTAGCGTTGCAAAACCTGGGATGGACTAAGGTGGACCGCCGTCATTGCAGCTCTCTGCTACGTCACTACACTGTCCACATGTTTCACAAATAGAGTTTGAGGAGACGTCGTCAGAGTCTGTATGTTGCTTAAATTCTCCAAAACAGTGGGCGCTAAAGATCAGCGCACGGTAGGCCATTGCATCCAATGAGCTCGAGTTGAAATAGTATAATGCTTACAGCACCTGGTATTCCCAGGCGGTCACCCATCCAAGTACTAACCAGGCCCGACCCTGCTTAGCTTCCGAGATCAGACGAGATCGGGCGTGCCTAAGGTGGTATGGCCGTAAGCAATTATAGACTTGACCATATTAGCTTTTATACAGGGGGAGGACGTAAGGAGTGAGAGCGCTGCCGTGGCCAGAGACGGGACTTGTACAGAAACAATGATTAGATCCATAATGAATGAATGAATACGTTATTCCAGACTCAGAGTTACATATTTGAACGCAATGCATTACACTGCTTGGGCGTCATCGTTTGCGTGATCTTTGAAGAAACGTAGCGTTGCAAAACCTGGGATGGACTAAGGTGGACCGCCGTCATTGCAGCTCTCTGCTACGTCACTACACTGTCCACATGTTTCACAAATAGAGTTTGAGGAGACGTCGTCAGAGTCTGTATGTTGCTTAAATTCTCCAAAACAGTGGGCGCTAAAGATCAGCGCACGGTAGGCCATTGCATCCAATGAGCTCGAGTTGAAATAGTATAATGCTTACAGCACCTGGTATTCCCAGGCGGTCACCCATCCAAGTACTAACCAGGCCCGACCCTGCTTAGCTTCCGAGATCAGACGAGATCGGGCGTGCCTAAGGTGGTATGGCCGTAAGCATTTATAGACTTGACCATATTAGCTTTTATACAGGGGGAGGACGTAAGGAGTGAGAGCGCTGCCGTGGCCAGAGACGGGACTTGTACAGAAACAATGATTAGATCCATAATGAATGAATGAATACGTTATTCCAGACTCAGAGTTACATATTTGAACGCAATGCATTACACTGCTTGGGCGTCATCGTTTGCGTGATCTTTTGAAGAAACGTAGCGTTGCAAAACCTGGGATGGACTAAGGTGGACCGCCGTCATTGCAGCTCTCTGCTACGTCACTACACTGTCCACATGTTTCACAAATAGAGTTTGAGGAGACGTCGTCAGAGTCTGTATGTTGCTTAAATTCTCCAAAACAGTGGGCGCTAAAGATCAGCGCACGGTAGGCCATTGCATCCAATGAGCTCGAGTTGAAATAGTATAATGCTTACAGCACCTGGTATTCCCAGGCGGTCACCCATCCAAGTACTAACCAGGCCCGACCCTGCTTAGCTTCCGAGATCAGACGAGATCGGGCGTGCCTAAGGTGGTATGGCCGTAAGCATTATAGACTTGACCATATTAGCTTTTATACAGGGGGAGGACGTAAGGAGTGAGAGCGCTGCCGTGGCCAGAGACGGGACTTGTACAGAAACAATGATTAGATCCATAATGAATGAATGAATACGTTATTCCAGACTCAGAGCAACATATTTGAACGCAATGCATTACACTGCTTGGGCGTCATCGTTTGCGTGATCTTTAGAAGAAACGTAGCGTTGCAAAACCTGGGATGGACTAAGGTGGACCGCCGTCATTGCAGCTCTCTGCTACGTCACTACACTGTCCACATGTTTCACAAATAGAGTTTGAGGAGACGTCGTCAGAGTCTGTATGTTGCTTAAATTCTCCAAAACAGTGGGCGCTAAAGATCAGCGCACGGTAGGCCATTGCATCCAATGAGCTCGAGTTGAAAAAGTATAATGCTTACAGCACCTGGTATTCCCAGGCGGTCACCCATCCAAGTACTAACCAGGCCCGACCCTGCTTAGCTTCCGAGATCAGACGAGATCGGGCGTGCCTTTTTTTTTTTTATCTTTTTTTATTATTTTCCAGTTCACACATTTACAGCAACCAATAACAGAGTATTATTTACATACATCATCTCTGAGAAAAAAAAACTTTTACACACCCAACTTAATCCCCTTCCCTTATCCTTCCCACATCACTTAATCCTAATGAAGACAGCACAAATGTTGCGCCAAATCAGAAAATACAGATCAATCTGCATGCCCCAGTCTTTTCACCAGTTAAACAAAATCTCCCCTCC